>NC_040039.1:39749520-39869776 GCF_003713205.1 Coffea eugenioides
CTCCATTTTAAGCTGCAAAGCAAGGGTCCAATTCTCCTTGATTAAAGGGACCTTGGTCCAAGAGGCAGTGATCATCCGTACAGCATCAACCGCAAGGTGAACTATAGCTACTGAAGTTAGCTTGTAATATTTTGAAATAGGGTAAATTACTTGTTATCCCCTGTGATTTTATCTAATGCCAGATGGTCCCGTAAGGTTTTAAAATAGTCACATAACCCCCTGTGAATTTATGTAAAATGAAAAATTGATGAAATGCATTATCAGTTATGGCGTTTATACCAAATGCGCTTTAAAGGGGCATGTGATAAAATATTAATATCCATGTAATTCTTTTATGATTTATATAAGTAATCACTTTACCCCCTTGTGATTTTCGTATTTATCCACGTAATCTTCCTATACTTTTACATAAGGTGGTTAAGTTGTTGATTGATTTAACATTTAAGTAAGGGTACTATTAATATTTTAACTAACGACGTCACATAGGTTATTTTTAATCAAATGTCCACGTTACACAAAATCATAAGAGGTGAAGTATACATTTTAAAATATTAGTAGGTCATGTGACAATAGATGAAATCGCAGCAAGTTATATGTAATTTATCCTTTGAAATATCTCCCAGTTCCTTGCCTGTCATATGTAGTAAATTGATTTGGGGCAAGTAAGACCGGGAGTTTGATATAATTGTGCAGTTATTGTACATTTTACATCAAGTAAAAAATGAAGCCTCTTCTACCAGTAGCAACTTTTTTGGGTGATAATTGTTTGTTTCTTTAGCTAGGTTTTGGTGGCATGATGCCAAAATTTTTGGATGCCATTGACCTCAAAGTTTTTTTTTTTGGCAAGTAGTAAATCAATCAGATAGGAAAATCTAGTGCCTGGCAAGTAGAAAAGGACACACTGCTTTTGCAACAGAGACGTGTCATTCAAATGATAAGTGTACATTACCCAAATTATTGCAGTCCAATCCCATGAAAATTATTGGCATGTTATAGATGACTGCACATCCTATAGCTGACAAGAAATAAATTGATTCTTGTTTACAGTTTAATTGTGAATTTGGAATCAAACAAAGCTACATTTCCATTATGCACTAAAAAATATAAAGTGCCAAAAGGGCAGATCAAGGAATAGGGACTCTCCTTTTCTAACCAAAAAGTAAAAAAAAAGGAAAAAAAAAGGAGTAGGGACTAGTATTCAAAAGTATTTTTGTCAGATATCTTCCAAAGACTTTCTCGCTGTTCACTGGTAACTTTCCACCTCCTCTGCTTGTCCAATTAACAATGATAACTGTTCACTTACAACAAGAAGTGAAGCTATGCTTCTTAATCAGGAGAATATAATATAGATAAAATAATATGATTATATATATATATATATATATATGATTATAGATAACATAGAAAGATATCCTTTTACCAAATAAATAAAAAGAAAGCAAAAGGTAATTAGAAAGAATGGTTACATTTTGTTTTACCAAAATTTCATATTATATGGAGAAATGAATTCACAAAGATCAAAATAATTTGTAAACTTTATTTCATGTTGAATTATTGGTTTAAAATTTTAAAAAAAATAATTAGTAAATTTATTATCAGCATTGTATACATATAAATAAAGTCAAATAAAAAAATAAAAATAGAGGTGGACACCCATGCGTGCACGTGCAGGGGTTGCTGGGTGGAGGCGGACGGAGCTTTTGGGAGACGGGCGAGGGACAAGGGGGAAGGCTCCCCACTTCAAGCCCACTAGTTGCCTTCCCTAGATAATTTCATTTCCAAAATTTGAAAAGCCTGCCTGCAACTTCCTGGATTTTTCCTCTGGACAATTCGTCAACATCAATGGCCAAGTCTTTTCCCTTTCGGCGGTGATAGCTTTTTAAATTTTAATTGTCCATGCAATGACGAAAAGTGAAAAGCAAATCATCTGCAACATCTATGCGCTACCACAGCTCCTTCTAAGCACCCACTCGGATACGATAGCTTCCTGCATTATGGGGAGGAGGAGAGTCTGAAGAGGTCTGAAGTAATCGAAGGTTCTTAGACTAATTGATCTTATGTTGTTAGAAGGCTCATTCCAACTAAATTTTGAAACATTTGTTCACTAACAAAACCCAAGAAAAGCCCTTTCAAAGTTTTATATGAAAATGAAAAACCAATCCTGACAGCATTTGCTTTCTCATGCCTCATGCTTATGTCTTAAAGTTTTTTTTTATTAAGTTGTGATCACTTTGATTTTTCTACCGATCAATTTGTCTAAGGGTAATTTCTATTCGAACAGTTTTCCAACAAAATATAGTATACGATTAAAAGATGCTATCAATTAATTACTTGGCATGAATGCTGAATCCATATGCATGTGAATTAAATAGTCATGTAATTTTTCTTATAATTAAAGCACAATATCTTAAAATTTCTCATAGCTTGGAAATAGTTTTTAAGAAATCGTATTGCATAAGCCAAAGGATAAAAACACATATACATACTACGGTTAATGGATGGTATTTAAGTTAAATTTGTCTCTATCCTAATATTTAGTATACGTAGTAGACATTCTTTGAAGAGAGTGTACACTACTCAATAGATAGTAGGGACAATTTCAGAAACATCCCCTGAAGTTTCTGATAATTTCACTAACATTCCTTGAAGTTTGTAAAATTACACAAACCTCCGATGAGGTTAAGGCCAATCAAAACAAGGAACATTAGAAAAGTACTTTAAGGAGAGAAATGAACCTTTTATTCCATAAATACCCATTATGCATGTATATAAGTTGTATTAGTAAAAAAAATATTTAGGGAAAATGTGTTTGAAAATGTGCTTGAGCCATTTTTATCCTAACATATTTTAGGGTACACTCCTATTGCCTATTCTGTTTAGATCTTTAATTTGATGAACTCAAAATTAAAAATAATGAAAAAAAAATTTACACAAGTTATCTAACTCAAAGGTTTTCGTGCATAGTTTTTCTTTTTAGGTTTTCGTGCATAGTTTTTCTTTTCGTTTTTTTTTTTTTGGATAAACAAAGAACATGCATTTTCCTGATGAATTTTTTTTAACACATGAATCATGCACTTAAAAAAAATAGTTAGCTGCATCAAGTGGGTTAAATTTACACCACAAAATCAATGGTTCTTAGAGATATTTTGTACATGTGATGTGGGGGTAGACCTTAGTTTTTGCCTAACAATTTATGCCAACTCTTCTTCAGAATCCCATAAAGTTTGGAATTAAATATTGCACAGGAAAAGTATTTCGGAATTAAATATTACAAAAGAAGAGTATTTCGACGAAACTCCAAAATTTTTAAACGAGAAATGGAGATTGGGTGTGGGATAATGAGAATCCGTAAGGTAATGTATAGAAGTGTTCGGTAAAATTATTGAAACTCCAAAATTTGTGGGTTTAGATATTCTATGATCAATTTAGTGCTTCAAAATTTTGTTCTTCTTAGTTTTTCAAAATCAATCTTCAGAATTTTTTGTCATTTCTCCAATTATTGAATAAACTATTGTACTTTTGTCAGTCAGAAGAATCCTAGATTAGCTTATTGCCAAAACAATTATTAAATTGAGTGACAAACATTTTCTTTTTCTGGTTATTAATATTTACTAAACAATGACCTACCCACAGAAAAAGAAAAAAAAAAACCTAAACAATGTGTAGACTAAGTTCAGTTTCATGGTAACTTTGATGTTTTCTTCAATTTTAATTTTCAGATTTGCTTCAATTTGCCTTCTGCACCTAAGTTTGATATATTTTTGCATTCTAGATGATACAAGTATTTGGGAAAGCTTTGGTAGAAAAGACGGCAGAGTTGATTGTAGTAGATTACATGGGAAGGAGCGACATGGACAACATGCAATCACTGAAAAGGAAATGGCAAGAATTGTGCTGCAAAGCATCTGACGTAGAAGAAGAAGTGAAGGGAGAAGAAATGTCAGGTAAAAAGAAAAGGAAACGTGAAGTTGATGGTTGGTTGAAGGACGTTAAAAAATTAAGTCCTGAAATTGATGCATTGGAAAGAAGAGGATCATCTTGGAGGCTTCCACTAAAGGAGGATCCTGTAGGAAAGCTGCAGCTTCAGGTGGAAGAACTTATTCAGCAGAGCCACCATTTCAATGGGCTTGTGCTCGATACTTATGACAAAATTGGGGAGCCATGCCTGCCAACCAAATTGTTTGGAGTAAAGTTCGAGGAAGCTTTGCAGAGAATTTGGCCATGCTTGGTGACCGATGATATATCAAGCATTGGGATTTATGGTATGGGCGGAGTTGGTAAGACCACACTGGCGAGGCACATTGAGTACCATCTTTTAGAAAAGAACAAATATCGCGTGCTTTGGGTTACAGTATCTCAAGAAAATTTCAGTATCACCAGTTTGCAGGATAAGATTGCCAATGTCTTAGGCATTCGTCTGTCAAATAGGGATGAGGAAGAAGTCAGGGCAGATATATTGCGTGGGGCATTCAGCAGAATGAAGAGATTAGTAGTGCTCATTTTGGATGATGTTTGGGAAGAATTTTGTTTAGACAGGGTAGGGATTCCTCTTCATCCAAACAAGTGCAGATTGATTTTGACTACACGCTCACTGGAAGTGTGCAACAGGATACAATGCCAAAGAAAATTTGATTTGCAAACTTTGGACAAAGACGAAGCTTGGGATTTGTTCAAGTATAGACTTGGCAGCGAGACCTTGCTTCAAGGAGATTTGGACAATATTGCCAAGTCCATAGTGGAAGAGTGTGGTGGTTTGCCTCTTGGTATTATCACAGTGGCTGGAAGCATGAGAGGTGTGAGCGATATTTGTGAGTGGAGAAATGCATTGGAACAATTGAAAACATGTTCAATAGGGTATGATGAGATGGAACGAGATGTGTTTCCCATTCTGGAATGGAGTTTCAATCGCCTGAGCAAATGTGAAAAGAATTGCTTCTTGTATTGCTGTCTTTATCCGGAAGATCGGAAAATACAAAGAGAGGAACTAATAGACCTCTTTATTTGGGCAGAGCTGATGTCAAAACGGGGCTCAACGTCAAAAGCATTCGATCAAGGTCAAACGATATTAAACAAACTGATAAGAGTTTGCTTGCTGGAAGAAACTAGAGATTCTGAAGGGGATGACTGTGTGAAGATGCATGATTTGGTCAGAGACATGGCATTAAGGATCACGCATGGAAACTCCAAACCAGAGAGCAGCAGAGATGATGTACCACGATTCTTGGTGAAAAGCTTAGGACAGGAACATTCAATAGTAGCACTGGAACAAGAAGAGTGGACAGAAGATCTCCGTGCAGTTTCCTTCTATTCACAAACTTTAAAAGGAACAAAAATTCCACCAGCCTGGTCACCAAATTGTCCTAAGCTCTCAACCTTGCTTCTTTCTCGGGTTTCCATAAAAGAAATCCCAGATTCATTCTTTCGGCACATGTGTGGACTTAAAGTTTTGAATCTACAAAACTGCAAAGGTATAACAGAACTGCCTAATTTTGTTTCAGACTTGGTGAATCTCACTGCTCTGATTTTGGAGGGTTGTGGAGGCCTCCGATTTGTGCCACCACTGGGAAAGCTCAAGCAATTGAGGGATTTGGATCTATCCAGAACTGAGATTGAGGATTTACCTGAAGGCTGGGAGTCACTGGTCAACCTCGAAAGTCTTAACTTGCGTAAGTGTTGGACTCTAAGACGAAAGATAATACCAAAAGGGACATTTTCCCAATTTCACCGTCTTCAATGGCTATTATTGCCATATGGTAGGGTACAAGTTATGGATTTAGAAGTGTTGAACCAATTAGAAGTTTTTATAGGATGTTTGTCTTTTACGGACTTTTATAAAATTACTCGGTGGCCAAAATACTATAATGTTTATATCAATGACATCTTAACTAAGGATCCGTTTTATGACGGGGACAGTGATTGTGAGGACCAGGAGAAACAACTGTATTTCCATCAGTTTAAGCTTGGTAGAGGATGGAACTATCTGCCAGATGACATGAAAAGTCTGACAATCGAGGATTGTGAGGGCATGGTCATTAGGTGCTTGTCAGATGCTTTTAGGAATTTTACAAATTTAAGCGACTTATCTAAATTGGTTATTGAGGATTTGATTGGAATAGAGTTCCTCTGGCAATTGTCCTTTGCTTCTCCACGTGATCAGTTGGAAGTCTCGTCTTTTAGTCCACTCCGTGATCTCCAAGTGCTAAGCCTCAACGGGTTGCCAAATCTGGTTGGTCTTTTTTACAGAGACTCAGAACCATATTTGCTTCCAGCTAGCACCTTTTCTTCCCTTAAAGAATTGTGGATTTCTAGATGTCACAACATGAAGCAGCTATTCACACTGCAGTTGCTGCAGAACCTTCAAAATCTTGAAATATTAGGAGTTGAAGATTGTGAAGGAATGGAGGAAATAGCAGCAGATGGCATCCAATTGACTTCAAGTGGAGCCACCGCCACAGTCATCCTTCCAAAATTAAAGTTTTTGAATCTGTGTTGGCTGCCACAATTGAATAATATTTGCAAGGCAGCCTTGATCTGCAATTCAATCTGTCAGATTGAAATATCCGGTTGTCCAAAGGCAAAGAGGCTGCCTTTGTTTCTTCCTACCATCAACGGACTGCCATCTCTTCCTAGCACTCTTCATAAAATCAAGGGAGATAAAGAGTGGTGGGAATCGTTAGAGTGGGAAAATCCTTGTGCCAAAAATGCCCTTGACCCATATTTTACCACGCAGTAGCGGATCCCATTTGCTTGATGAAGACCACCTGTTTGATCAAAATCCTGACGGATTCTCATGTACGTGTTTTCTCCCCTTCCTTAAATGTTACCAACTATCCCCTTTCTTTGAGCTTTCTTCCCCAAAATGATCTGCTTCTCCACTAGCATAGAATTTGCTATTGTGTAGGAATCGAGATTAACACTTTTTGTAATGAGCTCAAGGTTTTTTTTTTAAACTTTCTTGAGGTGCAGAATTGCTAACACCTTTTGAGCTCAAGGTACATTAGTTTCTTTTTCTTTCTTCTGCATATAATCTACTGCATACAGCTTTTAAATTTTTTTCTTATTTCTGTAAATTTAAATATTTTATTTTCTATCTCTTTCCTTCTTCTTGTTTGTTTGTTATTTTCCTTTTTTCATTTCCCGCTGTTGAAAGTTGTCTTGTTTTTCCCCTTCTCTTAAGAGGCTTTCTAGATAAAGTTAAAGGGTATATATGTTTGCATATGTTTAAATTCGAAATTTCATATTGAGAGCCACAATAAGTTGGAAGGAAGTAGAATTACAACGTAATTTCCATGATTGTACTTGCGTTAGTATCATGGATGACTTTGCTTTGTGTTTCTGACTATACTGATCAAGTGTTGTTTGCCAATATTTCTCAGGTTACCAGGTAGCCACAAAATTGCTGCTGCAAGAGAGTTGATGTTGCAAAAACAAGTGTTAAATGAAGCTTTGTCCACCAACGCCAAATTTCTTTCAGTACATGCTTCTTCTTTAGCTATATTACAGTTGCTGTTTTTCATCATGTGTAGCTTTCTATTCCTACCTAGATGATGTTTTTTTTATACAGGGCTGGCCTCATTTTGAGGACAACAAACCACATTTGCAAGATATGGAGCTAGGGAAGACCAGCAATCTTTAGCCAATGTTGTGCACTCAATATAATTTCAGTCGAGGAAAAGTTCAACATACAATGCCCTGAAAAATCAAACACACAATCAATCAGCCATTGATAACAACCTCTTACCTAGGTGAACATGAAGACTAAAGCAACTTGAAGACTAGAATGATTTTTTTGGATGAATGAATGTCATTGAAACTCGGCTATTCTTCTGCTATTCCATCCTTGTACATCAAATTTTCGTCAATCACAAGACTTGATACAATCAGTTCAGATGCCACTCTGTTACAGAAATCTAATGTTTTATGTAACAGTGCACAAGCCCTATGATATTGCTAAGAAATGGTAAAACCTCACCTTCATGAAATACCACTTATTCTTAGTTTGAATTTTATTTCAGGTTTCTAAGGTGGCAGGGATATGTTGAACTGAAATTCCATGACTGGTGGGCTATCTTGGTCAAAAAGAGGGCCTTGTTAACTGAGAACTGGAGTCGCCAGCCATTTTTCGTACTAACTACTTTTATTGTAGTCTTTACTATACTAAAAGCGGGAGTACGGAGTGCTACAGTAAAATTGGGCTGGTTATAGTGCGATTTGTGTGAGCTTGTGGGGCGGTTTGGTCTTTTGCCATTCAGTGGTGTTCGCTTTGCTGGAAATTCACTTCTGTCCGCGTGGCTCTCTTGCGTGGAAACATTTCCTCTTGGTCAGCAATTTCCTCTTCATGTGATTAGCATTAGCCTTAGTGGTGCTTCATTTTTCGATAATGCCATTTGCTGTTTCTCTCTTACTTAGGACACCGGAAGATGCATGCTATATTATTTTGGTTCCTTTGTAATTTATTTGTTCTTTGTACCTCTTTTGTTTGAGTCATTGTTGCCCCTTGTGATCCGGAGAGATGGGCCACCTTAGCTATTTACAAGTATTAGTTTAGCTTTAGGTGTTTGCCATATTTTCCAATCATGCCATTTATTTTTCCCTAAATTTAACATGTATGTTATATTTGCTTGGTTGTTTTGTAATTTTGTTATTTTTTGACCCTAATTTTTGTTGACTTATTGTTCTCTTTTGTGGACAACACACATAGTTTTTGAACTTTTACAATGGTCCCAATTTTTTCTTTCAAGTATGAAAAAATAATTCTATAAATACATATTTTCTAATTTTAAACACAAGTTTGTCACCCCATTTGTAAAATTAATCCATCCTTTATTTCTTAGCATTTTATTTCAATCTATCCGTAAACACAAGCCGATTTGGAATTCACCATTTAATGATTCCAACTATCTCTTGATTTTGAATGCCACTTTTATTAAAAAAGAAAAAGAAACAGAGAAACTCACCTATTTTAGCACATGATTTAAGAATACAAAATAACCTATAATTTTGCAGCTTATGATATAGATTACAACAAAAAAAAAAATATCAACCAAGTTACCGAAAGAATCATCAAATGAGTTAGAATTATAGATCCAAAGAACCTAGAAAATAGAATGGAAAAATTTTTAACTCAAGAAATCGTTGGATATTGTATATATCTAAGCCATTATCTTAGTGAAAATTCAAAGAGTTTCTTCCATGCTTCTCGTACTCACCACATAAAGTGCTGCCTCCTATACAAATTATCAAAACCAAAATCATTAAAATCTCCAAAAATAAACAAAGAATACACAACCAAAAAAAGGGAAGAAAGAAAGAAAAATAAGAAAATATGTATATTTACCCCTGCAAGTTGAAGTCGTTCAATATTGAGAGTCCGAGACTCATTTTCAATAGATGATGTCTTGTCCAAAAAAACCATTGTTGCTCCCTTCATTCTTGAACACTTTTAATCTATCAATCAAACAATCATCTGAATTGCAACAAAAAAAAAGGATCCAATATGAAATCTTGATTAGGAGAAATGATAGTATATATAAACCGAGCTCATGGTGGGATAGAGTTGAATAAAAATTATATGTCATGTATCCAGACCTATTAATGTAAAAGAAAAAAGCCATTGAATATACAAAAAAAATTAATTTAATTTTACATTGGTCTAAAAATATTTTTAAATATGTTTGAAAGCTCATTCAAGTATAGCAAACAATAGAAAATGATAAACCCATTTTATAATTAAAGCATTATTTAGTGGTTAATGCTACATTAAAAAAGTTAGATAACCATGCCTTATAATTCTACCTAATTTTAGTCATTACTTACTGATAAATGCTACATTAAGAATGTTAGATTACCTAATTTCAAGGTCTTATTTAGCAATGCAATTAGGAAAAAATACACACTTACACACATGACGACTGACTGTTAGATCGTTGATAATTTATTGTAGATATGAAATACTAAATATATCGTATCGATATCTCACATTAAGTCAATTAGTAGTCCAAGTCCAGTAGGTACAAAAATCTCTTCAACTTCATAAATAAATTGAGTAAACAAATAACGACAATAACCAATTTACTTAAAGTTAAATTCTCCATAGTTACTAGCACCCATAATGTATTTAATACATAACTATTTTATATTAATTCACTTGTCTTCATTTGAACTTGTTTAACACAGACTCAGGGCATCCTCACGCATCGCGTGAGGCTGAAAAAACTAGTAAGAGTTAAAATATATGACTAATACATTCAAGAACTAAAATCCTTGTATTGAAGCAGAGAACTATAAACCACGTAAAGAAAAAGTGAACATTTTTGTGCCTGAAAACTTTGGCAAGCCGTTATATTTATATACATATATAGCTCCAGGGACGGGCTAGGCCTCGCCAGTGAATTTGGAAATTGTGCAATTTTCCCTGAATAAGTTGACATTTTGAGTTATTCACATAGTGTTTCTGTTATAATATTTCATTTTTCTAGTTCCAATGAAAAGTACAAAGTTGCTTACCTCCCAAAATCATATTTGAGGCAAAATAAGTACCCGCTCTAATTGCTTACAGCAATATAGAATGTCCTGTAATAATGAGAAAATGTCTCACAGTTTCTACATTACAGACATGTTGAGATAAATGGTAAAAGTAAAAAAAAAAATAAAAAGAGTCGGTAAATATCAAATTTTAAAAAGAATAAATTGTTTATGTATTATTATTATATATATGAGCTGGTGTAGATGCATGGCACTTAATCTAGTTTCAAATTTGAAATTCAGTTTTTGTATGCATGACCTACAACTATATTTGCTAGTGTAAAAAATTCTCTATAGGACATGAAAACTTTTTTTTTTTCTCTCAAAACGGCAACATTTCATTCATGAAACTAAAACAGATTACAATTGTTGGAGCAACTGCCCCTATTATCCGCCTGAACCAACTCAAGCAACCATGCTGGGAAGTCTGACTTCCATTCAGCAGTTTCTTTCAGATTTATAGCAAACTTTGCTAAAGAATGACTAACAGAGTTGCTTTCCCTTCTAGTGAAGGAAAAGCAACATTCATAAAAACTAAGCTTCAGACTGTTTATATCTGAGAGCACAGCAGCAATTTCTACATCATCCCCCCCATTTGTAACTCTATCAATAACATTCTTGCAATCAGACTCAAATTCTACCCTCCGCCACCCTTGTTGTTTAGCCACCAGCATTGCTGATCTTAAAGCCAGTGCTTCCTCCATCTTTGGAGTTGAACAGCTCATGCCTGGTACTGCCCAAGCTCCAACCAATTCCTTCTGCCACGTCCTTGCCACCAATCCCCAACCTGCTCTCTCCTTGTTTTGATGCACTGCTGCATCAGAATTGATCTTCACCCATGCCTTCTTTGGTTCTTTCCAAGTACTCAGCTCTTCCCTCCCTAACTTTGCAGTTCTGCTTGAGTTTCCTTCCACCATTTGCCCCTCCTGATACTCCCTCCATTCCCCAATAGCTTTCTGAACCACAGCCAAAGGATCCCTGCCTTTTGCTTCAAACTGTCTCGCATTCCTTGACTTCCAAATCTGCCACAGCAAGTTTATTGTCACAGCAATCCGTTCCCTTCCCTGCTCCCTACTCACTGCATCCCTCAGCTCCTCCCACCAATGCCAGAATTTATCCCTGTAACTCTCCAGACCTTCCCAACTTACAGGAGCCACTTCCCAGATAGCCTTGGCATGACTGCAAAAGAAAAACAAGTGTTCAATAGTCTCTGAGTATTCCCCACAGCAATTGCACAGATGATCCCCTTTAGCACACCTTGCCTTTACCACTGCATTCACTGGCAGGATGCTTTGTAGACATTTCCAGATGAAATGCTTCAACTTCTGTTTCAACTTCAACCCCCACAGAAAACTCCAACCCTGAGCTGAGCTTTCCCTTCTGCAACTGGATTCAGCATTCCTCCTGACATCAGTTACCCTCTTTTTATTGCATCTTGCCAACTGATATCCTGACTTAACAGTGTACTCCCCCGTGTTAGACTTACTCCAATATATCCTGTCTTTCATGTTACATACACTCAGGGGTATCCTCAATATTTCCTTTCCCTCACTCTCACCAAAAACCTGTCTAATTAAATCCCTATTCCACTTGCCATCATGTATCAGATCACTGACCCTTTGGACATTCACTCCCTCAGCTCTTATAGTTCTTACTTTCCCACCTTCAGTACCTGGTAGCCATCTATCCTTCCAGATGTCAATTGTTTTTCCATCCCCTACCCGTTTCCTTACCCCAGCCTCCAACAATTCCCTGGCCCTCAATAGGCTTTTCCAGTACCAAGAATCTGTACCATGGCCCTCCATTGTCCAGATTGAAGTTCCTCTAAAGTATCTTGCCCTCATGACCTTACTCATCAGCAGGTTTGGCCTGGTTAATATCCTCCAGAGTTGCTTTGCCAGTAATGCCAAGTTAAACTCATGCAGCTCCCTAAAGCCTAAGCCCCCTTCAGCCTTCCCCTCAGCCAATTTTCCCCAGCTCATCCAGTGGATTCTCTGCTCCCCATCCCTTTGACCCCACCAAAACTTAGCCATCTCTGAGCTAATCCTCCTGCATAAGTCCTTTGGTATTAGACAGCATGACATCACATAAATAGGCAATGCCATCAGGACTGACTTGAGCAACACCTCTCTACCAGCCTGGCTCAACAATTTTTCTTTCCACCCCTTTAACCTATCTACAATTTTCTGTCTGACAAATTCAAACGTTTGTCTTTTGGATCTCCCAATAACCAAAGGCAGCCCCAAATACCTGCTTTGTTCAACCTGCTGCATCCCTTCTAGTTCCCTCATTACTCCCTCCTTATGTCTACCTATCACATTCCTGCTAAAAAATAAAGATGATTTCTTCACATTTATCAGCTGTCCAGAAGCTTTCCTGTATATCTCCAGTATATTCCTCAGCTGCCCTGCCTCCAGAACAGATGCTCTACAGAAAATCAGAGAGTCATCTGCAAAAAAGAGGTGAGACAACCTAGGAGCCTCCTGTGCAAGCTTTATTCCAGCCAGCTTACCCTGCAACACTGCTTGGTTCAATAATGAAGAAAAGCCTTCAGCACATAACAGGAATAAATAGGGTGACAAAGGATCACCCTGCCTCAGCCCCCTTGTAGGCCTGATAAAACCTCTTTTTTGTCCATTGAAGTTTATAGCATATGTGACACTAGTAACACACTGCATTACCCACTGAATCCACTTGGGACAGAATCCCATTTTCTTCATAACATTTGCCAAGAAACTCCACTCTACTCTATCATAGGCCTTAGACATATCCAGCTTGATAGCCATATAACCATCCCTCCCAGTTCTTTTATTCTTAAGAAAATGAATACACTCATGAGCTATAAGCACATTATCTACAATCTGCCTTCCAGGGACAAAGGCAGACTGAGATTGACTAATGCAGTAACGCAGAACATGTTTAAATCTATTTGTAATCACCTTTGAAATAATCTTGTAAAGAACATTACACAGGCTTATAGGTCTCAGGTCTGCAATAGTGCTAGGTGAGGCAACTTTGGGGATAAGACTAATAAGGGTCTCATTAATAGATTTGAGAATGAAACCAGAAACAAAGAAGCTGTTAACAGCATGAATAATGTCAGATTTTAGAATTGACCAAAACTTTTGAAAGAAGATTGGTGACATACCATCTGGTCCAGGAGACTTATTAGGGTGCATCGAAAACACTGCTTGACTGATCTCTTGCTCTGTAACCTTCCTAGTAAGCTCCCTGTTCATCTCCCCTGTGATGGTCTGTGGAATCCCCTCTAAAATCTCAGATAACTCCCCAGGTTCCTCTGTTGTGTAAATTTGCTGGAAATAATCTATTATCTCCTGGCATGTTTCCTCCTCATCCCTGCACCAATCTCCTCTCTTATTTTTGAGCATACTAATTCTATTCATCCTCCTCCTTCCTGCCACCTGAGCATGAAAATAGTTAGTATTTTTGTCCCCTTCCTGCAACCACTTCACCCTAGCCTTTTGGCTCCAGTATACCTCCTCCAACTTATAAGCCTCAGCCAATTTCCTTTTCAAACTAGCTAATTTGATTCTGTAACCCTCTCCTTTAATTTCCTTTACCTCTTTTAACTCTTGCTTCACCTTATTAATCAAGCTCTTTGAGTTCCAGCAGCACTGCTTACTCCAACTCAACAAATCCATTCTGACCTTTTTGATTTTTAATTGAGCCACATACATTCTTGATCCCCTTTGTTGCCTTTCCCAAGCACCCCCAACAACCTCCTCAACATCTTTATGTTGCAACCACCTTCTGTCAAACATGAACCTCTTCTTCCATTTCCTCCTTTCTGGCTTAGTATCCAACATCAGAATGCAGTGGTCAGAAGCCTCAGTTTCAATGTGTTTACAATTAGCCTTTTCAAAACTTCTTGTCCACCCTTTACTTCCCAGAATCCTGTCAATCCTTTCCTTTACCTCCCCCTCACTGTTCCAGTTGTTGCACCAAGTCCAAGGAACACCTTCGAATCCAATATCAACCAATTCATTATCATTAATAAAGGAGTTAAAATCTTTAAAGCTCACATCAGCTCTCTGTCTACCTCCCCATTTTTCATCATTCGATTTGATGTCATTCAAATCCCCCATAATTGCCCAGGACTCCCCCCAAATGCACCTCCTTCTAGCCAACACCTCCCACTGTCCTTTCCTAACTCTAGCATCTGCACTTGCATAAGTACAGATACACCACCACTCAGCACCTAGCTCACTGTCATCTATTAACAGCTCTATAGTAAAGCTGGTAAACAACACCTTCTTCACCTTCAGCTCCTTATTCCATAGAACTGCCAACCCCCCAGCCAATCCTACTGGATCAACAACAAAGACATTGTCGAACTTTATCCATTGCTTAACACTGTTGAGAAAGCTTTTTTTCTTTTTTGTTTCTGACAGGAAAACCAGAGATGGAGAGTGGAGTCTCACGACCTCCCTCAACTGGGGAACTGTCAAGGGGCTCCCCACACCTCGACAGTTCCACACCAGAGCCCTCATTTATCACTTGGAGCCCCTAATAGGGTGGGCTCCATCCCCTCAGCTAGTTCCATCTCCTCCCAGTTTCCTCCATCAATTTTAACTTTCTTCATATGTTCCATCCCATCCTGATCCTCCTCTCCTATCCACTCCAAATTCCCCATCTTCCTTTTCCCCCTCTCAATCCCCCCCTCTACCTCACTGATTTCCCCCAAAGGCCTTCTCTTACTCACCTCCAGAACCAACCTTTTCCAAGTCTTGTTTGCCTTAAACCTTCCTTTCTCTCTTCCCTCCTGCTTTTCCCTCTTCTTTTTTCCCTCCACTGACCCCTTGACCCCTATATTCTCCTTGCCTACCCCCAGCACCCCATTCGCAGTCCTCACCCCATCAATCCACATGAGGTCAGCCACCTCTTCCACACCCCTCTCCCCCTGCCCCTCCTCATGCTTCATTGTTTGGTTCCCCTCCCCTCTTGCACTCCCTAAACCCCCTATATCCCTTTTTCCCAGCTCACCATCACCCCCATTCCCTTGCTGCCCATCCAAGACCACACCCACCCCCCTTCCAACTCCCCCTTCCTTCCCACCCTTCTGCTTACCCCGAAGCTCCTCTTCCCCCACCTGCCCCTTCCTGATCCCCTCTCCCTCACTTGAGACTTTCCTCCCTTCTCCCTCATGGAATGCTGCTGTGTAAGTTAACAGCAACTTTTTGTCCTTATCAGTATACTCACCCATCGTCTGTGCCTGAGGTTCCTCCCTGTCATCCCTTCTATTTCCACTCCCAAATCTGTTTCTCCTATTGGGACTTCTAGGATAGCTAGCTCTCAACCAATTCCCAAACTGAGGTTCCTCCCCCTCATCCAGTCCTTTCCTCCCACAATTCCTCTCATTATGACCAACTATACCACAGCAGAAACAGAAATCAGGACATTTTTCATATTTAAATTCTATCCACTTCACTACTCCATTACTTTTAACCATAATTCCCCTTGGCAAAGGAGCAGTAAGATCTATCTCAGCAAGGATTTTTAGATGCTTACCTTCTTTCCCTCCACCCTGAGGAATAATCACATCCTCTACCCTTGCAAAAATGCCTCCAATCTTCCTACCAACCTCCTTAGTGATCCAATGAATTGGAACATTCCAGAGCTGAATCCATATCAACGTTTTGCTCAACACCTCTCCATCCTCCTCCAAACCAGCTCTCCACTTCAGTAGAATCAGAGGTTGACCGTCATAGATCCACGGCCTCTTATTCAGAACCATATCCATCTCCTTTTCCTTCTCAAATAGAAACTGGAACAAGTTGCGTCCAATCTCCACCACTCTCAGATTCCTCACCTGCGACCACATAACCCCCACAAAACTTCTAATTCCTCCAATATTAGCAACTTTATCCCCCCATACTTTCCCTATCAAGCTCAATTTACACTCCCTGACTCCTTGTGCCACCTCCTCATCCTCCAAACTGACTCCCTCCCTCTCTTCCTCTGATAATTTGAATTTTCTTAAAACCTCCTCTATGCCGTCCATTACACCTTCCACAGACCAAAACACAGGTGATTTCAGAAGCTACCAGTCCAGCACAAAACCAGAGCCAATCCGAGTCCTTCGATGCCTCCTTTTAAGCTCCCCGCACCAGCTGATACTGTCACGGACAGAGAAGACAGACTGGATTAGAAAAAGAAGAAGACAAAAAGAAACAGAGGATCGTTAGCCAAAAACGGATCGATTGGATGTGGCTGATCAACAACCAATCGCAAAAGATCAAGCTAGGACGAAAATATCTAACACAAACAGAAAATCTACTAAAGAATCAGTAGCAATGGAAGAGGTCGGTAAGTTTCTGTGAATAGGAAGTTTTTAAATTTGGCGCCTAAACCTAGCTAACAATGAACTTTCCTAAACAAAAAACCACCCACTGCGGGGGACTTTCTCTCTCTAGGACAGAGAGAACTTTTCTCTCATAACGAGAGACTATTCTTGTTTTCCTACTTGTTCGGGTAATATATTGGCGCACCAATTCTGATGGTGCCGATGTTGGACATGAAAACTTAATTTAAAAAAAAAATTCAAACAATCATTATCTCAATGTGATTGAAACAAAGCAAAAGATAGTCTACCTCTTGTTTTTTTTTTAATATATATTCCCACATTATGTATACTTTATCATATGGACTCTCGTATTTTCTCAATCACTTTTTGTACCTGAACCGTTCTAGCAATGAGATTTCCCATCCTTCGCAGTTAAACACAACTCACAAAAAGTGGCAAATGGCAATTAAAAGCATGTGTGATCACTTTACTGCGAAGTATGGTCAGATGATACTCACGTGCTGATTAACTCGGATTTGAACTGTATGACATTAAGGCATTAGAGGAAATTGAACTGTATGACACACAATGATGGAGCCAAGAGGGGCAGAGGGGGCCATGGCCCTCTAAGTTTTTGAAAATTTTAATTCATAATATGTAAATATGTGTGTAAAATAAAATTGGTCTCCTCTAAATTTTTACAATTTTAGTTTATATTATGAGAGTTGGTATATATATATATATATATGAATTAGTCATCTTTGAATTAATTTTTTTCTTCAAAAAAAGTTATTTATTTTTTGTTGTACTAATTATTTAACTTTCAAAAATTAAACATATAATTTGATGTTCCATAGTAAATTAGCCCAATGTGATGTATTAGAATAAAAAGACCCAATTCATAATTGTTAATGGGCTAAAACAAAAATCATTATCTGAATTGCTTGTTTTGAGCATTGCTTTAGATCCTAGAAATGGATTTATGCTGTTCAAGATTGATGATATTTGTAAACTTGCATAGAAGTTCTATCCAAATGATTTTATGGAGCAAGAACTACTACATCTAAGAATAGAACTTCAACATTTTGAGCTCGACATTCCAAATCATCCTGAATTGCAAGAATTATCTGGTATTCATGAGTTATGTCAAGGTTTGGTGAAGACAAGAAAATTAGTGATATATCCTCTTATTGACAAATTGATTAGATTTGTTCTTACTCTTCCTGTATCAACTGCAACTACAGAGCGGGCATTTCCAATTATGAAAATAATCAAGACAAAGCTCCAAAACAAGATGGAAGCTAATTTCTTGAATGATTGTCTAACTGTGTATATAGAAAAAGAAGTTGTTGAAAATTTAGCAGTGATTCAATCATAGATGAATTTAGTTCTATAAAAAAGCGTAGAGCTCAATTTACTTCTAAGAAAAGATGTTGAGATTTCAAAGTATGTTGACATAACTTTTATCTTTTTTCAATTGAAAATAGTTACATTTATATTACATGGTTATATATATATATATATTGCATAGGTGACATATTGGAGAGCATTTTCTCATAATGTGCAAATTAGATGGTTTATGATGTTATAAGATATTTAATCAAAAGTTATCTTTTTTGTTAATTTTTGTTATGACTGTACCGCATATTTATGAATAGACATACCTTTATAATTAAATTTAATATTTGATATTTTTAGATGTCATATATTTAAACAGAAGAAAATTATTTTGAACATAATATATTCAGATAATTTTATTAGGAAAAAATTTTGGCCCCCCCAAAAAAAAAAATCCTGGCTCCGTCACTGATGACACTGCTAGAAATGCAAACAACCTTTAAATTAAACAAAAACCTTTCCCTTTTTTTTCACTTTTTAATGTTTAACATTTATCTTCATGTTTAGGATGCATAAAATTAGATGGTTGCTTGTAATTTCGACCCAGCCCTCAAAAGGAAAGAAGGTTTGCTTGTGTTTTAGTTTTTCCACATCCTTTTTATTTTTTATTTTTTACTCTTAAAGATTTGATGACTTGATCAAAAAACAAAAGTCAACAACAATTTGTCTACCAATAGACATAAAAATTACAGAAATCCAACTTATCGAGCAAAATGACGGTGTCAAAATGGCCCAAATTGAAATCATACTTAATTAAGGGTCTGTTTGGTTGGAAGTAAAATGTTTTCCTTGGGAAAATATTTTCCGTGGAAGTAATTTTCCATGAAAATCATTTCCCTTTCATCATTTTCAGGTGTTTGGTTAGTTTATTGAAAATATTTTCTTACTTCATTTTTCTGGTGTTTATTTAACTTTTGAAATATTTTCACTTTTATCTCTATCTTTACTTTCTACACATTATAACTACATACTTCTTCCCATGCAAAATAAGAAAATTTATCTCATTGTTTAACTTTAAAAAATCTTGGAGAAACGTATATATGAATAAAAAATATCTCCTTAAGCAATAAACAAATTGTTGGCCATTTAGTGTCAAATATCAATCACATGCAATGCTTATTGTGACATATATCTTGCACTCTCACTACTGAAAGTTTCTCTAGAAAAGAATGTCCCTATTATACATAATTAATTACTAGCATAGGATGAGTAGGATGAGGTTTTTTTTTTATTTTGAATATACTAGGGGGAGGGTTGGGTTGGGTTGGGTTGGGTGGTACAGGGGAAGGAATGTAAGGAAGAGATCTTGGGTTTGAGTTCTCTTGTTTACACTAAAAAAAAAAAGAACATACTACAAGATGTTTTCAGTAAATTTGGAACATACTACAGGCGGGATGCATGCATTTCGGAAAACAACTTCACTAAGTTTGGAAGGGAAGTTGTTTTCCATAAGATGAGTAAAAATATTTTACATAGGAAAATGTTTTCAGTAACTTTTGTGCAACCAAACACGGGAAATTAGGAAAATATTTTCCTGGAAAACATTTTCACCCGAAACAAACGGACCCTAAGTGAAATATTCAAACTTGGTAGATTTTAAGGATATCCCAAGTACCGAAGGCGTGTCTTAACCTCTGGGTTCTTATATTCTAAGGATACCCCTTTGGTGGGACAGCATAACTAAACCTCTCACTAAATGGCTTTTCTTATGGCTAGCTTGGGACTTTGGAGGAGGCATGCCTTTCTTTCAATTGGGAGCTCAGAAAATTAAGGTAATTTGGAATGATTGTAGTGTTACATGAAAATTTACATGAAAAAAGAGTGAGAAAAAGATGCCAAATTACAGATCATAAATCCTTTGTCCTACTTTCTATGTCAATTTCTATTTTTTTCCACATAACTTATGAATATACGACATGCTTTATACAAAGTGTTGCATGTAAAATTATATGACAAAATAATTAGATGTACATTGTGATAGAAAGTGAGATGGTAAGTCTCGAATCCAAACTGCTCTTTGAATCCTAAAGAGAAAAACTATGAATGGAAATAAGTAAAATGTCGTCATATTTTTTGTCTTATATTACTAAGCAAGACAAAGAGGTCATGCACTGAAAATTGGTTTTTCCTTTTCCTCTAATTAATTATTGGGTTTGACTAATAGGTACCTCAAGTGTTAATTTTGGAAAAAAAGTATAATTGATTTGGTAAGAGCCCCATTGACAGGTACAATAAATATCGGTATGCCCGTTCATGTGTTAAATTATACATGCCGGAAACTAGGCTTAACCTCCAGAGGAAAATCTTAAACCCTTTATCCGAAATGAATGCAGTAAGTTCCTGGACTTAACTTCAATAAACTCAGGCATAACACCACCAGCTATTTGTCAACATTGTGGGCTTGTGGGCTTTTGGTGAATTCCTAAATTTCAGAATCTTTTATGGAATTATAAAATAATTAATCAAATGGTTTTGCCCCAAGGCCCAAATAGAGTTTAGTGGCTGAAAGATCTATTATACTCTCAAATTTGCCCCGTCCCCCATTTCCCACTTATCCAGTTTGGAGGATCACTTCAGTTGTTCAGAATGAAAAGATAATTTAAAAGTTGATTTTATTAATATACTAAAACAATATAAAAACAAGATTAGTAGATTAGAAATGATTGGTCTTAGTTTAAGGAAAAATTCCGCAAAAAAGGTGTAGGATTTCAGAATATTCAACTTCAATCACAAATTTTATCTATGTCCTATATCACATTTATTTTGCTATTTTAACAAATTGTTTTTGAATCATATTATTGCAGTCAATCCCATGAAAGTTATTGGCATGTTATAGATGACTGGATATCCCAAAGCTGACAAGAATTAAATCGTGTCTAGTTTCCAAATTAAATTGTGAATTTTTCTTAATCAAAATAAGCTTTCATTTCCATTATGCAAGTGCCAAAATGGCAGGTCAGGGAATACGGAATGGCACTCAATTGGTTTCCGGGCCAAAAACTTGCATTATATGTTCCCAAATACTAATTGGATGACCAATTTTGTGACAATGTGAGCCTCTATTGCGCAATTAAATTTCAAAATTACACGCTAAATTTTTCTTTTTTTTTTTTTGGCGTCTTAGTTAACTGTATGTTGGATCATGATGTGGAGTAATGATGTAGCAATATTTTAATGAATAAACACTAACTTTTCTTTAATGTAACTTTTAATGCTCCAATTTCACCTTAAATACTTCCTACAAAAATCAGCCAATTAAGAATAGCCAACGAAACACATCGAGAAGAATATTATTTTTCATAAATTTTTCAAAAGTCCTCAGAGATGGCCACTAGTTGCCAAAAAATTGCCAAAATTACTTACTATGTTTTTCTGCATCATGTGCTCCAAGTGTAAATTACAAAACTTTAGTTTCTCTGTCTCTATAAACTAATCTAAGTTAGAAGAATTGTTGCATTGAACTGTAAATTAAACTGCTATCATTAATTTTCATTTATTTGTAAATAAATGTGTCAGAACTTGCACTATTCTTGAACAAAATTGTCAATAGAGTCCACCGGAATTCATACAAGAAGGTGGAGCAGATCGAAAGGATTGAAGGGAGGGCCATGAAGAAAGAAAATTAATTAAAGTTGAAATTTTCCTATACAATGACTTTTCATATGTGTATTAGGAAATTCAATCAAACTATAAAATTTCCTAAACTCAACTTTTCCAAAATCATAATATACATCATTCGAATTTGTGAAAAAAAAAGGGTTTTCCTAACTAGTGTTAACCAATGGATACTAGTTAACAAACGTAAAATTTACCTAACTTGTCATGTATATATACACACACACACATACTAACAATTATTACCATCCCTTGTATTTATATACTTTTCCCATTTAATTTTACCTACTCTCACTTGTATTTATTTATTTTTCCTAATTGATTTTATATTTTCAATAATATAACACCTAAATTATATTTTAACCGGTGTTTATTGGGCACCCATTAGATATCCCCAAAAAAATATGATGCGGTATTTCTCATATTTGGACATCCACATGGCAGGTTTTCAGAACATAACCATATCAAAAGTGATTATCACCCAAAATTACTCTTTTACTTGACCATGGGTCTAAGGGAAACACCAGTTCAGTTTTGATTTCGATTATGCTCTTGGACTAGTCTAATTTGATGCAGCAATTTTTAATCTGGAATCTAGACATCTAATCCATTTGTTAATTAATCAGCCTGCTGGACAATCTTAATCATTTATTAGTCCATCAGTTTGTAATGCGAAGTCATCTGGTTTTCATAATTTTTGTCATCAACGTCTGAGTCTCTCTCTTTACTAGCAGGGACGGCCTGTTTGGACGATGTCACAACTTTTTGCAGTTCTTATTCTTGTGATCGTCGTGATTTCCAGCATTTTCAATTCAATAGTATACCAAAATTTGCCTCAATTCTTGCCTTATTTAAGTCACAGATAAGTTTATAGAAAATTTTGAAAGCTGACTTTTGATTTTTTGTTTTCTTTTCTCTTGATTTAATACCTATAAATTTTCTTTACTGATCATATACTTCAGCAAGTCATGGTTGATGATGCCATATATAGAAAGGCTAGGCCGGAAAGGACACAAAAGAAATGTATGTTTAAAAATTTTCACCGACTTTTCCCCTTGAAATTTCACCGACTTTGGCTAATCAATACCAGTCCACAATGCTAATGCTAATCATTCATCTCTCTACTTGCAATGCTAATCAATACCAGTCCACAAAGTTGAAGCAGAGAAAAGGGGAAAGTTTCAAGGAATCTCCACAAAGTTTGGAAGCTTATCATTAGTCTGAGCAACTTCTTTGGTAAAAGCTTTTTGGTTTTCCAGCATTTCAAGGTAACCGGGACTAATTATCAGCTTTTTTTTTTTTTTCTCCTTTATTGGGGTTCATGGTCTATAGTTTTCTGTCCTTGAAGTGTTTTCCCATTTTAGCTGCATAATTCTCAATTCATATGCGAATTGATTTCAAGTCCGAATGGCCTGTCAATGTCCCAAGGGATTTTGTGCAGGATAGACTCTTAACAGATTGGGAATTGGGCACTGAATGGGATTATCTCAAACATATCCAACAACTAATGGGAATAATTGAGTAATAATTGGGTGCCCAATGGGACAAATTTTTTTTTTTTTTGTTTTGACTTTCGTTCTGTAACTCTCAACAGTTCAATCCTGATGTTCATATGGACTTGACCTTTTTTTTTAACATAACAATGCACGTGCACGTCTTCTTCAGATTCCGATTATGTGCAAAGACAAAAGAGGGAGATTGGATTTGGGATGAGGAAAATTCAAAGCATGATGTGTTCAAGCGTTCGGTGAATTTATTCATAGGCCGCACTTTGTGGATTTAAAGTTTCTTGATCATTTCAGTGATTCAAAAGTCCAAGTTTTTCTTCGAAATTTTACAAACATTGTATGAACTAATCTAGTTTTGCCAGTTGAAGAAATCTTGATGAGCTTGCATTGCATAATTATTGGATTTTTTTTAAATAAACTTTTTTTTTTTGGCAACTAAATCTCGTGTCATAAACTGTACTAAGCAAGGGCTATGTGCATACCAACCCTTTTTTGGTATTGAAAAAAAAAGGTTCCATTAAAAGTAAGCTACTTAATTACAAAACGTTGGGTAGTCAGATTTTCTCTTCAATTTTAATTTTCAGATCTGCTTCAAGTTGCTCCATGCATCTTAGTTTAAAACATTCTTGTATTCTCTATTCCAACAAAGATGACACAACTATTCGAAAAAGCTCTGGTAGAAAAGAAGGTTTGCTTGTGTATTAGTTTTTATCATCTTTTATTTTCTTAATTTTATCCTCCTAAAATTTTGACTACTTGAACAAAAAACAAAAGTCAACAATAACTTGTCAAATTATTGAGTAAAGTGAGGTTCTAAAAATAGCACAAGCTGTAGTTATATTTAATTTGATGAAAGATTCAAACTTGAAACTTGTTTTATGGAAAAGATGGAAAAGGCTAGCAACTTATATGAGGGGAAAATCAAATAATAAAGGCGTTTGTTTAAAGTTCTGATTTTTAACATGGTAAGATTACGCCTTTGACGGGACATTTTTTTTCTAAAAATGCCTCCTAGTAAATGGCTTTTTTTATAGCTCACTTGGGACTTGGGGCGACAAAAGGATATATAAAAGAAAAGATTTGTAAAAGAAGATGATTTATGATCATCGTGAGGACGCTCCCAAACAAAAAAAAGAAAAAAATCCCTCTACAAAGTTGAATTAGGGAGAAACATTATATGACGCTCTAATATACTTGACATCCTGAGTAGGATTGAATTATTTTCTATCAAAAAAATGCAAGACTCCAACAATTTTTTTTTTTTGAAATATAGTTGGAGTTTAATAGACGCCCACTCTTTTTAATAGTAGCCTACTTGTGTATTAATAAAGACAATAGAGGTTAAGATGGAATGAGGTTCCTTATCAAAAAAAAAAAAAAAAGATAGAATAAGGTTGGGTTTGACAAGCTTCTGGGCCTTGCGGCAAGAAACTAAACTGCGAAAGTGAAAAATGGTAAGTAAGGACCTCATCGACTCTTGGTGGACTTGTGGGCTATTGCTGAATTTAAAGAATCTTTTATAGATCGTTGTATCATTAAAGAAATAGTTTGATCCACGAGACCCAACCGGTTCAGCTGGTAAATCTATCATGTTTTGTTGAAACACGTATTTGACTTTCAAGTCTTTCATTTTTACTTGTACGTCTTAGGTTCACTTGAAATATGATCATCAAGAAATTAAAAAAAAAAGTTTAAAAATTACTTTTGTTGTTTCATTGAATCAATATAGAAAAAGAGCACTACCTAATTAATTGGAAATGATTTCTATGATATTACAAGCATTCTCAACCATATTTCCAGTAGCAACAGATTTCAAGCCAAAGCAGAAGGATCTTATTGTTAATTAATCTGGACTTCTAATTAATCTTATTGTTAATTAATTGATTTATCGGCTGGCAAATCTTAGCAATTTTATACCAGGTTTCTAACCAGTTACCAAGTTTCTTCCCATGACTTCATTGGACAATGATTTCATTGCATTACAGAGAAGGGAACAACGGGCTTGTAAGATAAATATGCATCTCTATTTGTATAATGTTTTAAGACGTGAAAGCTGTATTTATCAAAATACGCCTTGTTTGAGTTGTCACTTTTTAAAAAAAAATTTCATTTTTTGTGAACACATTTTTCACTTATTTTTTTATTTTACATACATCAAATCCTTAAAATACATTTGTTTACAAAATTTTCAGAAATTAGCAATCCAAATTTTATATTTTCCCAAGAGCTTGGTGTATGTGAGGTGAGGAAACTTTGGCCTTGTTTGGCAGACAAATTTTTTGCCAAGTTTGTCTGTTGCAAGTTTTTTAAAAATTTTAGCTACAGTAACCTCAAAAAACTTCTCAAAGTTTTTAAATTATACACTTCAAAATATTACAAAAAATAAACTTTAAAATTTTTTAAAAAACTTCTACAGTAAGCTACAATAAAAGTTTTAGACAAATACCCAAAAAATTCACTTGCCAAACGGGCCATAATCTTTAGCCACCGAGCCCATTGAGAGCTGGGAAGGCATCTAAGAACATAAGCTAGGATTGAGAGCTGGGAAGGCATCTCTGTAACTGGTTTTCGCTAAAAAGAGCCAGGTGATGGGTATGAGAAATTGTAAGATGCAACTTAGATGGCTCAAAGCTAGGATTGGCCCTAAAAGTATGGAGATCTCACAAGTTGGACTGAAATTTCAATTGAATGTTGGGAAATTAGATATTTTATATTTAATTTTATTGTAAAATAATGTTTTCTTCTCCATGGTAGGGAGTGGCAGGTCTGGATGTGGGTAGACTTTATTTCCGTTCAATAGACTGGAGTGCGGTCGATAGAGCTGATTCTGAATGTGAGGCAGAGAAATTTGGCACTTGAAAGATGAAAATCTATATATTGATGTAATTATGGTCCATTTCATTATTCTTGGGTTTTGGCAAATTTTCAAAAGGATTTGACAAGTGAAACTATGTGGTATGTGAATATACAATTGGTACTAGATTGTAGTTCAAAAGGTATATGTGTGTTTTATCTATGCACTGTATTTGAATTTAGATATTGGAGGTTGTAGAGAGGGTAATGTCTATGCCACATAACCATTATGTTGTAAATTAATTCCAATTATACATTTTGAAAGAGGGGATGTATTATTTAAGTTTATCAAAATGTAGGTAAATTATAGGGGAGAAGATACTACGTACCAAAATGAAAACAACGAATTAAGATTTAAGACCGCAAAAGTCTCAATCATGAGCAAATAAATTCTAGACTATATCCTAACATTTCGGATAACTAATTCAGTAATTTAATTATCTTGCATATGTTACGAAGTTTTTTGTTGTGCTAACTTATTAATGCAAAGTTTTTTTCTCGTTCCCTTTGGAACTTTTCCCTTGTTTCCCTTTCCTTCTTAGTCTTTGTCAATGTGTCGAAGGTTCGAAATTAGTTTTCCACGGATGAAAGGCTAGCTTTTCTTGCTAAGGATGGCAACGGGGCGGGGTTGAGTCTCCGCCCCTGTCCCGCTGCCTACTAATTCTCTCCGGCTCTCGCTCTGTGCCCCACCCCGTCCCCGCTTCCTTTGTTGGAGCACCTGTGGGACTAATAAAAATTTGTTATATAATTTTATTATAATTAAATTTTAGCAAATAATCAAGTACTAAAATATCAACACATCACCAAGTTATTATTCACTGTAATTTTACAATTGAAACTCATAAAAACAATCAAACAAAAGTTATTTGAATATAATCTAACATGATGAAATAAATACAATTAAAGTAGTCAAGTTTTCACTTTTGGCACAAATATAATCACTAATTCATTATTGTGCTTGTGTTTTTTTTTTTTGAGAAAAAAGTGTTATTGTATTAAGTGTAATTAGAAATTTAGTATAATTAATTAATAATTTCTATTAGTAGACATATATAATTATTAGTATAATTGATAAAATTAATTATATTACATATATTAATATACATTATATAATATATATAACTAATAATATCGTTATCATAAGTTTGTAACTAATTAAATTAAATATTATATATAATTATATACATATATATTTTTTTATTTACATATATATTTTTTAGCAGGTGGCGGGATAGGGGATGGAGCGGGGCCTACCCCATTTCTAAACCGGGGGAAATAATTCCCTTCCCCGACCCCGCCCCGCCCCAATCCACACCCCCATTGCCATCCTTATTTCTAGCTCCGTAGCTATAGGGAAAATGTTCTAGGTAAAATTTACATAGCTTGAGTACGTACTTGGAGAGGCTGCCTGGTTATTTACACACCAGTCTCATACTACGGCTGTTTAAGAGAATTCTTGTAATCTAAACTTGCTTCAGATTGCTATTTTATTCAAGAAAATGACAATTTTCCTGAACAACAACTGAGACATTTCTCTACCCAAATTGAGTGTCTTGCCGTTTAGATTTCAACGGTATGTGCTTCAGTTGGTATAAAAGTGTTTGGAATATTGTAGATAACCGTTTTTTATATTCAGACTAGTAAATATATGAGGTTCTTCATCCGCTTGGGGCCTTGACCGTTCTTTGATGCTTATATATTAGTCTGAGTCCTGTCACGCCCTAGGCACGTATGCCCTAGACGCGACCTGACTTTCAGCAGCCAAGTCCAATTATTTGATTTTCGTTCTCACTAATTCAAAATGGATATTTTAAATTAGATTTGAGTGCTCACACTATATTTGTGTATTGTATTAGTTTATAGCACTAACTTATTCGACGTGAGATGGGGTATTACATTTATCCTTCTTTTTTAGGTTTTGGCGTCCTCTGACCCAATCCCATTTCATGCAGAGACTACGGAAGATTCGTTCCGGTATCATAATGTCACACCAAAGTTAAAATCTCAATATCCAAGTCCAATTATTTAGACTCCGTCCTTGTTTGCTCAAAACAAATATTTTAAGTTGGATTTGAATGCTCAAATTCTACCAATGTAATAAGCTTATTCTACACACACACACACATACGCCAACAAATTATAAAGAGCGTATATATCTTACCTTACCTATGTAAAAGTGGGGATGAATATATAAACAGTAATGAACAGTTGCTTCTGTGAATTGCAGGGGTGTTGGGGTCTTTGGGTGTTGCCTGGGTTGGGCTTCTTTAGAGATCAGTGATGCCCATGTGGAGCGGTGGGCTTGTGTATATATAAAATCGCTACATAATCTTTTTTCTAATTTTCTTTTTCAATCTAAGGTTACTCATTTCTCACGGTATGAAGATGCCTGCATTTTTTTAATGTCAAATCGTTACATAATCATCTGCTTCATACCTTTTTTTCTTCCGACCTAAATCTTTTGCTTCATATTTGCAACTTGTCCAGAATATATAAGGCAAAAAGATTCGCCCTTACACCTTAGGATGTCGATTTCAAGTTTTGAAATTAATATAAACAACGTGAGAGTTTTTTCCAAACCACAAGTAACGAAATGCTCAAAGGTCTTGTATGTCCCAAAAAAAAAATTGATTGGAATGGCTAAAAATGCTCAAAGGTCTTGTATGTCCAAAAAAATTTGTTTGATTGGGACGGCTAAAAGTGCTCGAACGTCCCAAAAAAAAAAAAATCTATAGCCATGTTTGTAGATCTCGATGACTTGATTCTATCGCCTCCGTTTGTGATTTAGCTTTGCGTTTGGGGTTGGTTTTTCTTGGTTCAAAAATTGGTTTTAGTGCCTAGCCAGCGTCAAATATCTCAATTTTTATGATTTTTTTTCAAATTTTATAAATTTAATATTTTCTATTCTATAGAAACTCTTTTACACAAGTAAAATAGGATGCATGCTACGTATACAAAAGAGAAATTTGTATTTTGAAAAAAATTTATGTGTTATGCATCCAAACCTATTAATGTAAAAAAAAAAAAAATCCACTAAACATAAACTTATTTTGGAATACGTGTGAGTCGGGTACCATAACCCTATTTATAGATAACTTTAATATTATCTTTTAGATTCCTATTTCAACCCATCATAAAAATATAAATTAAATATAAATAAAGAACCACGTCCTATTAGATACATTAAAATTCAAAGTATAATTGATCATTTTAATTGAATTTAATCTTATTTAACTGTCTAAGTCCAATATTGGCTTAACGATGCAATAATTAATGCTATATTAAGAATGTTAGATAACCTGATTTCAAAGTTCTTGTTTCTCAGTACAGTGAGGAAAAAAAACACCACAAACATGACACAGCAGCAAAATAACGAATCTAAGTACCTGACGCATGGCGTCCGGGTAGGCAAAACTAGTCTATCTATCATTAGGCTGAAAGTGAATGTGGACTGGTTATGGCATAATTTCCAGCAACTTGGTGGTCTTTTGTTCTGTTAGCTAAGCGCGAACTTCGTGGAAAATGGTCCAGCCATCTTCTGTGCACCTTGGATTGCTTCCAATTCAAAATTTGACAGCTGATCATCATTTAGGAACGTTAGGTGCTAGAGTTGAAATGGTGGGTGCTGGTCGTACCAAGAAGTTATAGTGGGGGGGGACCTTGTTGCCGACTGATTTTGATGCATGCATGCATTCCTTCAGACTGGGTTAATGAATGCAGCAGCACGTACGTTCTTGGTAACGAGTTTCGCGACAAAATCACATGAACAGCTAGGCATCTTCTTTACTGCAGCTTTTTATTATTGATTTCTTGTCCTTCCCCGTGTACTGGTTGGACCCGTGTGTTAGGTTAGGTAGGTAACTTCTTCAAAGGTAAGCTTTTTTTTTTTTTTTTTGCCGATTTTTTGTCTTCCTTAGTATACTAGTTGGAACCATACGTGTGCTCTGGCAAACAGTTTTGGTTATATGCTCAGCTCTGGTTAGAACCACCATAGTTGCGCCGTGGGTATACCATGTGTTTGTAACATTGTCCATGTGATTATTACATTATCTTGAGAGGAGATGCTTGGTTTGCTGCTGCTGTTGTGTTAAGCCGGAGTTAGTGAATTTGGACTGCCCCATTCAGTTCACTGAACGGTGAAGGGACAATGCTTAGTTGGCCTTTACCCATTAGTTGTTTTCAATGTGATGTCATGTATTGATGAGAAAGATATGAACAAATGTATAGGACAAGTTGGTCTACCACTAAATGAGTGTATTTTTTTTTAAAAACAATGCGATGGCTTCCTATATGGAGAAGAGGATCTGAAGAGGTCTAAGAATAATTTAAAATGAACTGAATCACCATTGAATCATACTATACATTTGCCTGAATTTTTTAATCGAAGGTAGTACCAAATGAGTGTACAGCTATTACTTTTACTGTTTTACATTGCAATAACACTACGACTGCAGAATTTCTGTTCTACTTCAATCAAAATGTGCCACCCACTTACTGCATGCATGCTGGCTCATTGCTCGTGAAAACCTATGCTGAAGTCTTGAATAAAAAAAGGTATACTTTCAGAAACCTCCCCTGAGGTGTCTAGCATTTTCACTTGGTGCCCTTAAATTTTGAAAAATCTCGCTTGATTTCCCTGCTTTAAAATTTTTTTGTAAATTTGAATCCCGTTTCAGAATATAATATTAAAAAACTCATTCTGGAAAAGAGAATACAATTTCGTTCCAAATTTACCCTTTTGATGTGATTTTTCAATTATCATAACACATCAATTTTATCTCTTAATTTTTGTAAATTGCTCGATGTAGTTCTTTAATAAAAATTCAAAAGTTGATTGTAAGATTGAAAAACTCTTTAACGTTTTTGTGTCATTGGTTCGAACAAGAAATACTAATTACTTAAATTTATGAATGATTTCTAATACTCTTAGAGATAACTAGCAATAATTTACAACTATAAGAATAACTTTTGCACCAGCTTAAAGTAATACACAAACAAGTTTATATATCACTTTTATGGTGTTGTATCTTTTACTTTCAAACCATCGACTTGGAAAAAAATTAGAAAAATAAAAAAATATGCAAAAGATTTACAAAACTTCTTAAATTAACTCAAAACAGCTACAGTAAAAAAATATTATCTTTATAATTTGCAAAAATTTCAAATAAATTTTAAAATATTAACTTTTGGTATTCAAAAAATACAATATATTTTGCCCAATCAGAATAAACATTCATGCATTTTGTTTTTGTTTTTATTTGTTAATAATATACTTACTATTTTGGGAATAAAAAGAAAGACAACAAAAAAAAAGCAAATTTGGAATGAGAGTATATTTACTTTCCCAAAATGGATTCTTTAATATTATATTAAAACAAGTTGTAAATGATATAAAAAGCTTAAAGTAAAGGAGATAAGTGACATTTTTTAAAGTTTGAAGGTGACAAACGAGATTGTCAGCTAAACTTGCAACCTTTATGTAAACAGGACAGCCAATATGATATAAAATCTGATATTAAATTGATCACAAAGGTACAAAATTGATAGGAATTTTAGAACAATACCAAAAAGGCTCCCACTGCTAAAGTTTATATTAATAAGTTTGCCCCAAATAACTCTCTACATCCACAACGAATATAACGATGATCTTAATCATGCGTAGGCCGCGGTCAGGTTTTTGCCCCTCCTATGATAAAAAAATGAGAAAAAAAAAATCATATGTGGGCTGGTTTTTTTTTTTTTGTATCTTTCTTGGTACCAGTTTGTGCAACAGTCCAGTTCAAGTGATAAATAATTCGGATAATAATTAGGTTAGTTTGTCGAGTACAATTTATGTAGTAATCCTTTTTGTTCTTTTCTTTTTTTTTTTTATTCTTAAAAGTTGTCCATGGTCCCGTTACATGTATGTACAATTTGGCAATTTAAAGTAAACGATTTATAAAGGTTAGATGATTAGAGATTGAATTTGTTGTCAAAACATCCTTCCAAGAACAAAAAAAAAAAACTAAGCAAGAGAGAAAATACCCAACTAGAGATGGAATTTCATTTATTACCTGGCACAAATAATTCACAAATAAGCGACATAATTTTCGATCAGAATACAATTTTTATTTGGAATAATCAATTTAAGAGAATTTATTAATCAATTACACATTTGGATTTACCCACTGAGTATTCGAATCTTTTCTATCAACTGACCAATCAAATCAAATATTATAATCATTTTTCTCTCATAAAATCAAATTCCTTTTTTAATTTTTCTTTCTTCTATCAATTGACCAATAAATCAAATATCTCAATTTTCGTGATTTGTTTATTTCAAATTTTAAAAATTTAATCTTTTCTATTCCATAGAAACTCTTTTGCACAAGTAAATTTGGTTGCATGCTACACATACAATATAGAAATCTATATTTTGAATAAAAATTATGTGTCATGTATCCAAACCTACTAAGGTAAAAAAAAATCCATTGAATATATAAAAAAGGCTAATTCAATTTTATGTTGGTTTGAAAGTCTTTTTAAATATGATTGAATGCTCATTCAAGACAAGCAAACAGAACAAAATGATAAACCCATTTTATGGTTGTCTTTCTTTCTTCCTTCCTTCCGTTAGAGTATTAAATGTGAAGTACATGCTAGCGAACTGAAATTGTCAAAAAAAAAAAAAAAAGAAATTGTCAAATCGCTTAATCTTAGAGGAGTAATGTGACTAATGAGCCATATGCTATTAGTTCTTCCTAATTTTAGGCATTACTTACTTAATAATGCTACATTAAAGATGTTAAATAACCTAATTTCAAAGGTCTTGTTTGCCTGTGTATCGAGGAAAAAACACACAAGCACACACATGACTACCGTATCGAACGAAGAAGAAAAACACAAAGACACGGTAGCAAAAGGCTGAACAACGAGTCTAATTTATCATTACGCTGAAAGTGTGAGTTGCCTTGTGAACAGTGAATGTGGACCGATTATAGCATAATTTCCAGCAACTTGGGGGTCTTTTGATCATCATTTAGGAACGTTAGGTGCTAGAGTTGAAACGGTAGGTGGTGGTCGTCCGAAGCAGTTAGTGGAGAGGCCATGTTGCCGACTGATTTTGATGCATGCATGCATTCCTTCAGACTGGGTTAATGAATGCAGCACGTACGTTCTTGGTGACGAGTTTCGCGACAAAATCACATGAACAGCTAGGTATCTTCTTTACTGCAGCTTTTTATTATTGATTTCTTGTCTTTCCCCAGTGTACTGGTTGGACCCGTGTGTTAGGTTAGGTAGGTAACTTCTTCAAAGGTAATATTTTCTTTTTTCTTTTTTTTTACCGATTTTTTGTCTTCCTTAGTATACTAGTTGGAACCATACGTGTGCTCTGGCAAACAGTTTTGTGATTGTTATACGCTCAGCTCTGGTTAGAACCACCATAGTTGCGCCGTGGGTATACCATGTGTTTGTAACATTGTCCATGTGATTATTACATTATCTTGAGAGGAGATGCTTGGTTTGCTGCTGCTGTTGTGTTAAGCCGGAGTTAGTGAATTTGGACTGCCCCATTCAGTTCACTGAACGGTGAAGGGACAATGCTTAGTTGGCCTTTACCCATTAGTTGTTTTCAATGTGATGTCACCTACTGATGAGAAAGATATGAACAAATGTATAGGACAAGTTGGTCTGCCACTAAATGAGTGTATTTTTTTTCGTCGATACGGTAGCTTTCTATGTGGAGAGGGGAAGATCTGAAGAAATCTAAGAATAATTCGAAATAGACTGAATCACCGTCTAATTACACGGATATACTATGCATCGCCTGAATTTTTTAACTAAGGTAGTACCAAATGAGGGTACCGCTATTACTTTTACTGTTTTACATCGCAATAACACTACGACTGCAGAATTTCTGTACAACTTCAATCAAAATGTGCCACCCACTTACTGCATGCATGCTGGCTCATTGCTCGTGAAAACCTATGCTGAAGTCTTGAATAAAAAAAAGGTATACTTATACTTTCAGAAACCTCCCGAAACCTCCCCTTAGGTGTCTAACATTTTCACTTGGTGTCCTTAAATTTTGAAAAATCTCGCTTAATTTCCTTGCTTTAAACTTTTTGTAACATTTGATACTCATTTCATAATATAATATTAAAAAACTCATTTTGGGAAAGAGAATCCAATTTCATTCCAAATTTATCCTTTTCATGTGATTTCTTAATTATCATAATACATCAAATTTATCTCTTAATTTTTGTAAATTGATCGATGTAGTTCTTTAACAAAAGTTGACTGTAAGATTGAAAAACTCTTTAATGTTTTTGTGTCATTGGTTCGAACAAGAAATGCTAATTACTTAAATTTATAAATGATTTACAATATTCTTAAAAATAACTAGTAATAATTTACAACTACGAGAATACCTTTATGCACCAGCTTATAAAAAATACAAACAAGTTTATATATAATTTTATGGCGCTGTATCCTTTTACTTTTCAAACCATTGACTTGGAAAAAAATTAGAAAAATAAAAAATATGTAAAAAATTTACAAAACATCTTAAATTAACTTAAAACACTTCACAGTAAAAAAAATATTATCATTATAACTTGCAAAAAAATTCAAATAAACTTTAAAATATTAACTTTTGGTATTCAAAAAATACAACATATTTTATCCAATCAAAATAAACATTCATTCATTTTTTTGTTTTTATTTGTTAATAATATGCTTACTGTTTTGGTAATAAAAAGAAAGACAGCAAAAAAGCATATTTGGAATGAGAGTATATTTACTCTCCCAAAATGTCTTCTTTAATATTACATTTTAAAAAGAATTGTAAATGATATAAAAAGTTTAAAGTAAAGGAGATAAGTGAGATTTTTTAAAATTTGAAAGTGACAAATGAAACTGTTAGAAACCTCAGTGGAGGTTTCTGAAATTATCCCTAAAAAAACTCCTAGTACACATGGAAAAGGACTCCTCTATTAATTTGTCTTTTTTTTTTTTTGGTCAAAACGGTATTATTTAGTTGACAACAAAGGCGACACCTACCCTATTTGAGTACGGTCGAAAGTAAAAGTAGACAACATATTCCATGGTAAAAATTAAAATCCCAACCTTTTTTAGGTAAACCGGACAGCTTGGCAACGACTTTCCCACGAAGTTCGCGTGCACCCAGCGGACTACCCCTAACAATTAGTACACTCTTAGCAGCAGGGTGGGTGAGTGAGTTCTAGTCCCATATCGAGGGGTGGGTTGGGGTTTGATGGGTAAATAAGTCTCCTGAGTCTGCTCCAAGAGTTGCCGGCTTTTGAAGTATGATTTGGGGTCTAGGTTTGTTTAGTCAGCAAAAGTCAATTGACTTCTTGACCAAAAAAAAAAAAAAAAAAAAGACTACCCCTAACAAAACAAAAGACCTCCCAAGTTGCTGGGAATTACGCTATAATCGATCCATTTTGCACAATGATTGTTGTGTATAAACCTCTTGTTTATTTTGTAATATATTGGATATTAATAGCAAGTTAGTAAGCAACTTGATTAAAAAAAATTAAAAAAAAAAGTATTTTTATATGGAGAAAGGAAGTCTGCTTCGCTTTTTTTTTTTCTTAAAAGGAAATTTTGATTGTTACTTCTTATGAAAAATATAAATGCTCTGCTAATCCTTCTACTATATATTTGGAGCAACAGCCAATATGCTATAAAATTTGATATTAAATTGATCACAAATGTACAAAATCAATAGGAATTTTAGAACAATACGGAAAGGCTCCCACTACTAAAATTTATAAGGAGTTTGCCCCAAATAACTCTTTAAATCGGCAACGAATATAACGATCCTGATCATGTGTAGGCCTCATATACATATGATTGGAGGTTAGAATTTATTTATTTTTTGATAAAACATAAGCCAATATTATTAATAATTTAGCTGGAAATCATCCAACACGATTTGTTTGACAAAGTAATCTGCACTAATAGTAGAAAATACATGGAACATGTCACTGATATATTTGATATGAAAAATCATAAGATTTAACAGAGTTACAAAATATAAAAGATTACATTGTGAATCACAAAACATCAAATCTCACCAAGGTAGCCTGAGAGAGAAGAAAACTCTCACTAGGATATTTTAGGAGAGACTTTATTAAATAAAAATAAGAACAAAGAAGAAGGGAGAACAAAGGAAGAGGAATCCTATACCACTATCTGTCTCACTTTTTATTATATTTTAGTTCTTTTTTATTTTCTTAAGATCCAGTAACTATTAATTCAGTAATACACAAAACTTAACAAATCAAAAAATCAAAATGCATAAAATATGAGATTTTTTTATGAATTTTCTACTGTATTTTTTAATTTTCTATTATATATTGCTTTTTTTAAGCTGTTGTATTTATTTTTTTACTGAATTAATAGTTACTGGATTTTAAGGAAACAAAAAAGAACTAAAACATGATGTTTATGAAGGAGAAATAACAATATAATAAGAAGTGAGACAGATAGTGGCATAGGATATGGGACAGAAGATCCGTGAAGTGAGACAGATAGTGGTATAGGATATGGGACAGAAGATCCGTTGTAGATCTTGTATTGGTTTAAGGCCAAGATCTCCTTCCTACAAGGAGTCAACTACATATTTGGATTTACCCACTAAGTGCTTGAATATTTTCTATCAACTGACCAATCAAATCAAATATTATAATTATTTTTCTCTCCTAAAATCAATTTTTTTAAAATTTTTCTTTCTTCTAACAACGTTTATCTCTTCAATTGGATTAATCTCCAGACCATATAAAGTAACAAAGCTTATTATATTTTACAATCGACATCTTGGTGCATGTGATAATTCTTTATATGGTTGGATAATGTATATTCATCAAACTTTTTGTTCAACTCAAATTTTGTTTTTTTTTTTTTTTGAATCTGCTTTTCTATAGGATGTCTCTTCATAATGGATAATCCAACAAATATATGGAAGATAATTTTTACTTCAAAGTTAAATATTTTTTATGATAAAAACTTATTCGCGAAGGAATCCATTCATTTTTCCCACCTTAGATAAAATTACACGCAAACAACTCATACCCTTGCATTAAGAGTAAAATTCAAAGAGTAGTTGTGTAAATATTATCGATAAGAAGGAAAAACAATAAAAAGGGGGAGATATGAAACAGAAGCAGCGGTGCTAGACAGGCATGAATATTACCCCAAAAATGGGAGGCCAATGCGGATATCTGCTTAGGCCCTACCAAGAGCATCATCTGAAACATTTATGTCCTACCACAGCAGCTTCTAAGTATTTACTTGAAGAACTGAACCGGTAGGTCCTCTTGCAAAGGACACTGCTTCTTCTTTGACTAATTAATTTTACCTAGGTTGAAAATTTCCACCATTTACTCTACCTTAGTTCTGTGGTTTGACTTCTGCTGCGAAATATCAGAAACTAATCGAGATGGCAAAAATTGAAGCAGGCATCAACAAGCTGATGTGCAGTCCTGCAATGAATGAAAAGGCAGAAAATGAGCCCGCGATTGTGCTAAGTAACTTGCACTCAAAGAATAACCCTGATTGATCCCAACGAATGGAGCATTTTTTGGGTAAAGAAAAGCCAAAGATTGGTATTGATTGAACAGTGATAGGTAAGTATAAATTTCAGACAATATGACCCTCAGGAACTATTTGATTCTTGTTCCACTAACTTCTGTTGAAACTTTGAGAAAATAGCTACATGAAAATGAGATTCTCATTGTGGATATTTTCACACGACGGAAGTTATAGAAGTTAGGAATCACATTACGAAATCAAAGCAGGCAGCACAATCTAGTGCTTGGCAAGCGGTAAAGGACTCTATGCTTTCGCAACAGAGACGTGTTATTCAGATAATAACAGTTCGGTAATATTTCTTGTGAATTGTGACCATAGTCCTCAACCATTAAAAGGAAATGGTAAAGAAAAAGGAAATGGTAAAAAACTCTCTACCATATTTCAGTAACGTCCGATTTGGTGGGTGATAAAGTTTGAATTATTGATCTTCTTTATTACCAAGACTTGATAGTGACTACTCGATCGAATCGAAGCCCAATGACAATATTATGCATCTATAAATAAAGTCAAATAAAAAAATAAAAATAGAAATGGCCCCTACGGCCACGGTAGATGGGTAGAGACAGATGAGGACAGGCGAGGGCTCCCCACTTCAAGCCTCCCTTCAACTTCATGGATTTTTCCTCTCGACAATGTCGTTGTCGTCAACGTGAACGGCGAAGTCTTTTCCCTTTCGGTGGTGACCCGCTATTAATAATGGACTGTTGTCGCTTTTAGTTGTCCATGCAATGATGAAAAGTGAAAAGCAAATCATCTGGAATTAATCTAAAACCTTAATCATTAAGCTAAAACCTTATGTTGTGACCGAAATTCTTCCCTTTAGTCATCAAAGTCTTTGCCGCACCATTTCCTGGAAATGTCCCCTACTTCCTTAAGGAGCTTTCATTAAGTCATCAAAATGGCAATATGGCATGATCGAGCAGAATAGTATGATGTCGTCAAAATAATTTGGGAATATTAAAAAAAAAAGTATAGGAATATTAACAATCTCTAAGTAGGTTGTAAATTTTACAAAATTTGTAACTGGGGCATGGGTTATTACTTACGAAGTAAAGCAACTATTAATTTTATTGTTAAATAACTAAATTACCCTCATAGCAATGTGGATCTTACTGAATAAAATTGTGTTTATTGATACGTGTAAATATACATTCAAATATGCACGTATGATATATGTGCACATACAATTGCCCTTATATGCACATAAGGGTTAATTTGTAATTTAGCTTGCAACAAAAATTTTCTTTTTTTATAATATGTGAATAATAGCCGTTACCCCATTTATAAATTTCCTAAAAACAACACATAGGAGTGTTGCCTATAACAAAAATAGCAATTATAACAAAAACAACAGTCGATATAAAAGATTATTCATACCAACAATAGCAAAATTGTCCAAATCCTGTGTCATAAAAGCATAACAAAAAAAAAATCCATAAAAACAATCAATTATACCAACATTGTGGCAAAACTATTAATCTTTTGACTTTTTGCATATGAAATGGGGAGGAAGACCTTGACTTACATATTGTAATGCTCAACTCTTTAAATCACTCATGGTCTCCCATTAGTTCAACTTTTATCATTGATTCCTCAATACTCAACAATCATACTCGTAGAAAATCAAAAGAAAAACAGAAAAAAAGTACATACCTTTGGCAGTCTCAAGACTTTCAGGTACAGTGAGATCATACCATCACAATTTCGTAATTGTGAGAGTTGTTTCTTATTTCATCAAGTACATAATTGCTTTACTTGGAACAAAAATCTTAGTTCAATTGTTGCAATATTTTTGGAGCTGCTTCTTAGTAGTGAAACTAACGGAAACATAATACACACTTTTGTGTATTGGCAGGGTCTCAGCGTCTTCAAGATAACTTGGCCAAAATTTTGGTTGTCCAAGATTGTAAGGTAAAAGGATATCATACTCCATCTTAATATTGAAGTTTTTTCTCACTGCCTTCATGTTATATATGGCTTTTCGAGGCATAAAAATCACAGATTACTTCCTTTTGTTTCAACATGGATTTTTATCATAGTTGCAAATTGAATTTTTGGGGCAAGAAAATTGAATTTTATCATAGTTGCAAATTCTTATTAACTTGGAGAAGATAAAATGTGAACAGAGCCTGTATGTGGGCTGGATCTAGGCCGTAATGATATATATATATATATATATATGTGTGTGTGTGTGTGTGTGTGTGTGTATTTATTTATTTATATTTATATATTAGCCCAAACATATTCTTCTGTGTGAATGTATTAATTCAATCTTCCCAATCATCAATTTTTTTTTTGGGATCCATACAATTAGATCTTGTTGAATCTAAGTCAAAATCCAAGTTTTGGTGTCAATTTTATGGTATAAGCAAAAGGATAAATACACATATACATACCATGGGAATCAAGGGTATTTAAGTAGATGCAACTCTCAAGAGTTTTGCAATATACTTTTTGGATTTAAAAATATGTGCAATTCTTTGGATATATCTATAAGTGTAATCGTTTGGATTCCTAACTTGTAGCCAGAGTTGCATCTCATGCTTTGCAAGGTAGGCAAAGACAAATTGGTTGATAGTCGAGGTATTTGATCAAATACAATTCCACTAGCTTTCCTTGGACACTCCCGGAACTTCCTTCACGAGGGCCATTGGTGGTCTGCTCTGCTGTTAGTTCAACTTATACCATCCGTTCCTCAACACTCAACAATCATAACACCTAATCTTGGCAGAGTCTCAAGGTTTTTAGCTTCCTCAAGTTTTCTAGTCAGTTTCAGGTATAATGAGATCATATCCGTGGGAATTTAGTAACTGTTGGAGTTCTTCTCTTATTTCACCATGTTATACTGATAGCTTTGCTTGGCACCAACATCTTGATTCAATTATAATTCATTCATCAAAACTCAACTATTATAGTCCCGAAAGCGAGACCGAACTAAAATACAACATTTTGTTTTTTGACAGGATCTAGCGGTTCTCAACTTCTTCAAGTTTTCAAGAAAACTTGTCTTGATTTCAAGGTACAATAATATCAAACTTGATCTTGAAACTGTAAATTTTTGTAGTTGTTTCTCATTTCATCATGTTATGGTTAGATTTGTGAGGGCCAAACATCTTGGTCACTTGTTCTTCTTTCAACACACGGAGTGCTTTGTTCAAGCTTTTTACACAATCGACAGTTCTTGGCAAGAATTTGTAACAAAGGACAGAATGAGATGATCCAAACCTGGACCTAACTAATACTACCAAAACTAGATCCGGGGACAGGATGGATCTATAGGAGTAAATTGATCCTGTTGAGTGTGGAAACATATTCGGATTTTGGCCTTAATCTTATAATTTATAAGCTTTTGCATAAAATCTTGAATTTTTATAAAAATTTTCTTACACCAGATGCATATCAATTTTTTTGTTATAAAAAAAAGTTGCATATCAGTTTCATTTACTAAAATGCATAATTGAATCAGCATAATTGGACTACTTCTTTCTACCAAATTAAATGTTTTAGAGCACGTTATGAGTTTTATGTGCGTATGAAATGAGGAGAGTAGTCTACTGTAGTACTGTAGCATCCTTCCTTTCAATTTTTTTTCAAAAAAGCAAAAAAAAAAAAAAGAAAAAGCAAAATTGTTGACATATTTTTATCTAAGTAGGATGTTTTGAGACATTTTCTTCTTCTTCTTTTTTTGGAGAAAAAAAAGTGTTTGAGCCATTTTTATCCTGTCATTTTTTAGAGTACAGCTCCTATTACCTATTTCGTTTAGATCTTTAATTTGATGTACTCAAAATTAAAATTAGGAAAAATCGTCCAAAACGTCCTTCACATTTTGTAAAATAACTTTTTTCATCCCTCACTTTTAAAAGTGTAATTTTATATCCCTTACAAATTCACATCGGACAAATTTAGTCCCTAACTAGGTTTCCGATCATTTTTTGGCCGGAATCCATCATGTGCAAGGCACGTGATCATTTTTGAAGGGTAAAGTTGTCAAATTATATTTTACATAATCTGATCTATAGTCCTCCACATTTTATAAAATAAATTTTTTCGTCCCTCACATTTTATAAAATGATTTTTTTTATCCCTCACATTTCACAAAATGAATTTCTCTATCCCTCACATTTCAAAAAATGAATTTTTCATTTCTCACTAATTATGTGTGTGAATACATTTTTTTAAACACATGTATATGTCTATTTGATTTTGCTTAATAATAATAGCATAAACACATGTATGTAATTGGGCCCAACTTGTGGGCTATCTTCTCTTTTTGTATAATTATGACTAATATTTACCAATAGAACCTTAATTTGCATACTCTTATTGTATTTTGACCGAAAATAGCTTTATTGGCCAACTTGACAATGAATGCAAGATTATTTACTAGCTAATACCAGATGAAATCAAATGATCACGTATAATAAATGGTATTCGTATTGTTAAGTAAAATCAAATAGACACGTACATATATTTATGCTATTCGTATTATTAAGCAAAATCAAATAGACATATACATGTGTTTAAATAAAATGTATTCACACATTTTTTTTAGGTTTCCCTCACATACATAATTAGTGAGAAATAAAAAATTCATTTTTTGAAATGTGAGGGATGAAGAAATTCATTTTGTGAAATGTGAGGGATGAAAAAAATCATTTTATAAAATGTGAGGGACGAAAAAATTTATTTTATAAAATGTGGAGGACTATAGATCAGATTATGTAAAATATAATTTGACAAATTTACCCTTTAAAAATGATCACGTGCCTTGCACATGATGGATTCCGGCCAAAAAATGATCGGAAACCTAGTTAGGGACTAAATTTGACCGATGTGAATATGTAAGGGATATAAAATTACACTTTTAAAAGTGAGGGACGAAAAAAGTCATTTTACAAAATGTGAGGGACGTTTTGGACGATTTTCCCTTAAAATTAATGAAATAAAAAATTACACAAGGTATCTAATCCAAAGGCTAATGAAGTAGGTTTTCGTGCATAGCTCTTCTTATCTTTTTTGTTTTGGGACAAACAAAGAACATGATGAAATTTTTTAAACAGATGAATCATGCACTTTTAAAAAAAAAGTTAGCCGCATCAAGTGGGATAAATTTACACCACAAAATCAATGGTGCAATGATCGAAATATAATACAAACTTTTATATTTTGGCATAGTTTTGTAGTTCTCAACTTCTTGAAGATAACTTATTCTCATTTCAAGTTACAATGATATCACATTCAACCTTGATTTTGTAAATTTTTGTAGTTGTATATTTAGATTTCTAAGGCCCAAAAATCTTGATCACTTTTTTTTCGCCCTTTCAATACATAGAGTGCTCTCTTCAAGCTTTTTATATAATTGACATTTTTTGGCAAGAAATTCGGATATTATTGTAGGTGCAAAAGTTTTGTTATCAATTCTTTAGAGAAGATGAATGTTTGGACTACTAGCTTGCTAAATTCCAGAGCTTACCATGATGTTATACTTTATAATCAACGATCATGAAGATCCCCTTCTCCCTGATTAATTCAGATATACAGTTCTCTAAAAAGAACAAGAAAATTTTTGAGTTTAAAAATGTCTTCAAGGGCCAAATGAAATAGAGTAATATTAATAGGAAAAATAGAATAGTCAATTAGCAAAAATTCGTCTGACATATTAATGAGATAATGGTCAAAAGCTTGAAAATCGAAAGTGATTATACGTTTGATGTACCTAAATTAATTATACGTTTGCAAATTTGTAGAGTAATATGAAATTGGCTAGTAATAGGACCTTATGGTTTTCCTGGATCTAAACAAAGGGCTGTAGTGGGGCCGATTCTTGGGCAGAATGAGCTGATCCAAATCGGGATCTCAAAATCATCAAAATTGGATCTACGTACACGATGGGTATTTAAGAGTAAATTGATATTCAAATTCATCGGACCTTGTCGAGTCTAGAACCGGATCCGGATTCATTTATTAACATATTTAATTAAGTCCACCTAATTGGATGACTACGTGCTTATGTGCTCTTCTTCCCTGTCTAATGGGAAGGTATTAGAGCACTTTATTAGAGCACTCCATGTTTATTAACATCCTCCTTCTCCTTTTTTAAAATAATGTATTTGAGACATAATTATCCTGACAGTTTATTAGGGTACACTCTTGTTACCTATTTCATTTAAATTTTTTGATTTGATACACTCAAAATTTAAAAATCGATAGAAAAGAAAAACAAACTACCTTAGTAATCTATTTGAAACACTAATGAAGTGGGTTTTCATGCAATTTACTCCACATTGATATTTCTCCACATATTGTAGTAAATATTGTATTTTTGCCAATGGGAAGAATCATAGATGAGCTTATAGTTGCATAAATATTGTGTTATGAACTTTATTAAGCAACGTGCAGACCAAGTTTGATATATTCTTGAATTCTATGAGGTCTTTAATTGGTTGATAACTGAATTTTTAGAGATTTTCTTGTCAATTGATAGGTAATGGAGCTCACTGGAAAATTAATGGAGGCACTTGGGAATTTGGCATTCGACAGAGGAAGTAAGTATTTCTATTTGGTTGATAATCTAAGGTCGCTCGAAACGAAGTTGCAAAGATTACGCAACAGGAAAATTGACTTCGAGTCGAAAGTGAAAGTTGCAGAAAGATCAGGTACTAAGAAAAGGAAAAGGGAGGTTGAGAATTGGTTTGATGAGGTAGCCAAAATAGAGAATGAATTCGTTGCATTGAAAACGAGCATACAAGAGGGTGGATTTCTAGAAAATGCAATTAGCAGTGGGAAAAGAGTGGAGAAAATGGACGAGATTGTAGAGCAACTGATGGGGCAAAGTGATAGTGATCATTTTGGTGAGCTTTGCCTTGAGGCTTCTGAGAGCAGAGGTGAGCCGCGAGAGATAACAGAATTATTTGGAGAAATGTTTCGCAAAGGTCTGAAAACAATCACGGCGTGGTTGGACACCAATGAGATCTTAAGGATTGGGATCTGGGGGATGGGTGGCGTTGGCAAGACTACATTGGCGGAACACATCCATGATCACCTCCTTGAGAATACTCAATCCTTAAGGGTTTATTGGGTTTCTGTCTCCCAAGATTTTACCATCAAAGGGCTGCAAGGTGACGTTGCTAAACGCTTAGGGCTTGATCTGTCACACGAGGATGATGAAAAAGAGAGGGCACGTAAGTTGGGTGACAAATTCGAGAAAATGGAGGAAATGGTAGTGCTCATATTGGATGATGTTTGGGAAGAATTTCGTTTAAACAGCTTAGGGATTGGTGCAAGAAATTGCAGACTGATTTTGACTACACGCTCATTAGAAGTGTGCAACCGCATGCGATGCCAAAGCAAATTTGAATTGAAAACTTTGGACACAGAGGAAGCTTGGGGTTTGTTCGAGCGTACACTTGGCAGCGAGACCGTGCTTGACGGAGGTTTGAAAGATACTGCCAAGTCCGTTGCGAAAAGGTGTGGTGGTTTGCCTCTTGGTATTGTCGTAATGGCTGGGAGCATGATAGGTGTGACCGACATCCATGAGTGGAGAAATGCATTGGTAGACTTGAAAGCTGGAGGGAACGATGAGATGGAAGAAAAGGTGTTTCGCATCCTGGAATGGAGTTTCAATCGCCTAAATAAATGTGAAAAGAATTGCTTCTTGTATTGCTGTCTTTATCCGGAAGATCGGAAAATAAGAAGAGAGGAACTAATAGACCTGTTTATTGGGGCAGAGCTGATGTCAAAACGGGAATCATGGTCAGAAGAATTTGATCAAGGTCACACAATATTAAACAAACTGATTAGAGTTTGCTTGCTAGAAAAAACTACAGATTTCGAAGGGGATGACCGTGTGAAGATGCATGATTTGGTCAGAGACATGGCATTAAGGATCACAACGCATGGAAACTCCAAACCAGAGAGCAGCAGAGTTGATGTACCGCGATTCTTGGTGAAAAGCATGGGAAAGGGAAATTCAAAAGTAACAACACTGGAACAAGAAAAGTGGACACAAGATCTCCATGCAGTCTCCTTCTATTCAGATAGATTTCAATATATAAAAATAGAAATTCCACCAGCCTGGTCACCTAATTGTCCTAAGCTCTCAACCTTGCTTCTTTCTCGGGTTTCCATAAAAGAAATCCCAGATTCATTCTTTCAGCACATGTGTGGACTTAAAGTTTTGAATCTATCTTGGTGCTATGGTATAACAGAGCTGCCTAATTCTGTTTCAGACTTGGTGAATCTCACTGCCCTGATTTTGGGGGATTGTAGACGCCTCCGATTTGTGCCACCACTGGGAAAGCTCAAGCAGTTGAGGGATTTGGATCTATCCGGAACTGAGATTGAGGATTTTCCTGAAGGCTGGGAGTCACTGGTCAATCTCGAAAGGCTTAATTTGCACCGTTGTCAGGCTGTAAGACAAAAGATAATACCAAAAGGGACATTTTTCCAATTTTACCGTCTTCAATGGCTATTATTGCCACCCTACAGTATGATACAAGTTAATGATCCAGAAGTGTTGAACCAATTAAAAAGTTATACAGGATATTTGTCTTTAACGAACTTCTATAAAATTACTCGGTGGCCAAAATACTATACTGTTTATATCAATGACATCTCAACTGAGGGTCCGTTTTATAAATTGGATCATTATGAGGACCAGCAACAATTGCATTTCCATCAGTGTAAGCTTGGTAGAGGATCGAACAATCTGCCAGATGATATGGAACGTCTGAGAATCGAGGATTGTGAGGGCATGGGCATTAGGTGCTTGTCAGATGTTTTTAAGAATTTTATAAATTTAAGCCACTTATCTGAATTGCATATTAAGGATTTGGTTGGAATAGAGTTCCTCTGGCAATTGTCCTCTGCTTCTCCACGTCATCAGTTGGAAGTCTCGTCTTTTAGTCCACTCTGTCATCTCGAAGCGCTAAGCCTCAGGAGGTTGCCAAATCTGGTTGGTCTTTTTTACGGAGAATCAGAACCATCATATTTGCTTCCAGCTGGCACCTTTTCTTCCCTCAAAGAATTGAGCATTTCTGGATGTCACAACATGAAGCAGCTATTCACAGTGCAGTTGCTGCAGAACCTTCAAAATCTTGAAACATTAACAGTTAAAGATTGTAAAGGACTGGAGGAGATAGCAGCAGATGGCAATGGAGTAGGACAAGGAGGAGGAGAAGGCACCCAATTGACTTCAAGTGAAGGAGCCACCGCCACTGTCACCCTTCCGAAATTACGGAGGTTGCATCTGAATCAGCTGCCACAACTGAAGAGCATTTGCAAGGCAGCCATGATCTACGAATCAATTGAGGTTATTGCAATATTTAATTGTCCAAATTTAAAGAGGCTGCCTTCGTTTCTTTCCACCATCGACGGACCACCATATTTGCTTCCAGCTGGCACCTTTTCTTCCCTCAAAGAATTGAGCATTTCTAAATGTCACAACACGAAGCAGCTATTCACGGTGCAGTTGCTGCAGAGCCTTCAAAATCTTGAAGAATTATACGTTGAAGATTGTGAAGGACTGGAGGAGATAGCAGCAGATGGCAATGGAGTAGGACAAGGAGGAGGAGAAGGCACCCAATTGACTTCAAGTGAAGGAGCCACCGCCACTGTCATCCTTCCAAAATTAAGGCGGTTGCGTCTGGATAACCTGCCACAACTGAAGAACATTTGCAAGGCAGCCATGATCTGCGATTCAATTGAGGATATTGAAATATTTAATTGTCCAAATTTAAAGAGGCTGCCTTCGTTTCTTTCCACCATCGACGGACCACCATATTTGCTTCCAGCTGGCACCTTTTCTTCCCTCAAAGAATTGAGCATTTCTAAATGTCACAACACGAAGCAGCTATTCACGGTGCAGTTGCTGCAGAGCCTTCAAAATCTTGAAGAATTATACGTTGAAGATTGTGAAGGACTGGAGGAGATAGCAGCAGATGGCAATGGAGTAGGACAAGGAGGAGGAGAAGGCACCCAATTGACTTCAAGTGAAGGAGCCACCGCCAATGTCACCCTTCCGAAATTATGGAGGTTGAGTCTGGATAAGCTGCCACAACTGAAGAACATTTGCAAGGCAGCCATGATCTACGAATCAATTGAGGAGATTGCAATATTTAATTGTCCAAATATAAAGAAGCTGCCTTCGTTTCTTTCCACCATCGACGGACCACCATCTCTTCCTAGCACTCTTCGTAAAATCAGGGGAGATAAAGAATGGTGGGAATCATTAGAGTGGGACAATCTGTGTGCCAAAAAAGCCCTCGGCCCATTTTTTACCATAGATCGGTGCCGGTGGGCTTGGCGAAGACCACTTGTTTGATCAAAATCCTAACTGGTTCTCATGTACGTGTTTTCTCCCCTTTCTTTGAGGTTTTTTTTCCCCCCAAAATGATCTACTTCTCCACTAGCATAGAATTTGCTATTGTGTAGGAATCAATATTAATACTTTCCGTATTGAGCTCAAGGTTTTTTTTTTAACTATCTTGAGGTGCGGAACTGCTAACACCTTTTGAGTTGTTCTGATGGGAAAATAGATTTAAGTACATTAGTTTCTCTTTCTTTCTTATTTATTTTTGAGTTCAACGTCGTTATAAATTTCTTTATGTCATTTTCTTATTTCATTTTAAGCTATTGCATGTTCTCTGTCTTTCTCCTATTTCTAGTGAGGCTCAAGTTTTCTTCTGCTGACAACCTTCCCTATAATGCTGAACTACGAACTGCGCCATTTCTTATATTCATCCATACAATCTGCTGCATACAGCTTTTTAATATTTTTTAATTTTTTCTAATTTCTATGAATTTAAATATTTTATGTTCTATCTCTTTCCTCCTCCTTGTTTGTTTCTAAATTTAGTGTCTTTATTAATTTATTCTATAAATGAGCTGATCTCTATGTTTTTTTCATTTTTTCATTTCTTGCTGTTGAAGATGCTCTCTACGTATGTTACAGGGTGTATATGTTTGCAAATGTTTAAATTCCAAATTTCATATTGAGAGCCACAATAAGTTGGAAGGAAGGAAGTAGAATTACAATGTAATGTACTTGCGTTAGTATCATGGATGAGTTTGCTTTTTGTTTCTAACTTATACTAATCAAGTGTTGTTTGTCAGGTAGCCACAAAACTGCTGCTGCAAGAGAGGTGTTAATTGAAGCCTTGTCCACCAGCGCCAAATTTCATTTCAGTGCATACTTCTTCCTTAGCTGTATTACAGTTGCTGTTTTTCATCATGTGTAGCTTTCTATTCCTACCTAGATGATGTTTTTTCTATACTTGATTGTAACTGGAGCAGTGATACAGATTTTTGTGACTATTCCTTGATACATTTCCATTATGCTCTGAAAAAATGCAAGTGCCAAAATGGCAGGTCAGGGAATACGGGATGGTACTCAAATTTGATGTAGTCAACCGTTCTGTTGAGTTATTGAAAAAAAGGGTACGAAAACTGCTTTTGTCAGGTATCTGCCAAATACATTCTCCTTGTCCTCTCCTTGTCCAATTAACAATGATGTAGGAATTTGTTATAGTAAACAATTTCTGGAAAGGTTCATGTGAGAAAGATGCAAGATCAGGCAGCCAAAACCTGCATTAACATGTGAGCCTCTATTGCTCAATTAACATTTCAAAATTACACGCTAAATTTTTCTCTTTTTTTTTTCGGCGTCTTAGTTAACAGTATGTAGGATCATGATGTGGAGTAATGATGTAGCAAAATTTTAATGAATAAGCACTAACTTTTCTTTAATGTAACTTTTAATGCTCCAATTTCACCTTAAATACTTCCTACAATAATCAGTATGATAGAATGTCAATCTCAATCAACTAATTAAGAATAGCCAACGAAACGCATAGAGAAGAATATTATTTTTCAAAAATTTTTCAAAAGTCCTCCGAGATGGCCACTAGTTGCCAAAATTACTTACTATGTTTTTCTGCATCATGTGCTCCAAGTGTAAATTACAAAACTTTCGTTTCTCCGTCTCTCTAAACTAATCTAAGTTAGAAGAATTGTTGCATTGAACTGTAAATTAAACTGCTATCATTAATTTGTAAAAAAATTATGTCAGAACTTGCACAATTCTTGAACAAAATTGTCAATGGAGCGCACCGGAATTCTTGAACAATTCTTGCAGATCGAGAGGATTGAAGGGAGGGCCATGAAGAAAGAAAATTAATTAAAGTTGAAATTTTCCTACACAATGACTTTTCATATGTGTATGAGGAAATTCAATCAAACTATAAAATTTCCTAAACTCAACTTTTCCAAAATCATAATATACATCATTCGAATTTGTGAAAAAAAAAAAAGGATTTTCCTAACTAGTGTTAACCAATGGATACTGGTTAACATACATAAAATTTACCTAACTTATCATCTCTTGTATCTACATATTTTTCCTATTTAATCTTACCTACTCTCGCTTGTATTTATTTATTTTCCCTAATTGATTTTATATTTTCAATAATATAACACCTAAATTATATTTTAACCGGTGTTTATTGGCATCCGTTAGATATACCCAAAAAAAATATGATGAGGTATTTCTCTTATTCGGACATCCACATGGCAGGTTTTCAGAACATAACCATATCAAAAGTGATTATCACCCAAAGTTACTCTTTTACTTGACCATAGCTCTAAGGTAAACACCAGTTCAGTTTTGATTTCGATTATGCTCTTGGACTAGTCTGATTCTTGCCTTATTTAAGTCACAGATAAGTTTATAGAAAATTTTGAAAGCTGACTTTTGATTTTTTGTTTTCTTTTCTCTTGATTTAATATCTATAAATTTTCTTTGCTGATCTTATACTTCAGCAAGTCATGGCTGATGATGCCATATAGAGAAAGGCTAGGCCAGAAAGGACACAAGGGAAATGTATGTTTAAAAAATTTCACCGACTTTTCCCCTTGAAATTGTACATGTATATCATAATCTCCCTGTCATTTTTCTTGCACGTCCACGTCTGTGGACGTTGGAACCTAAGCCAAATTCTCAATTTTTATCCGCTCTCACTAATTTGACTGCTTCCTCATTCATTCATGTCTCTACTTGCAATGTTAATCAATACCAGTCCACAAAGTTGAAGCAGAAAAAAGGGGAAAGTTTCAAGGAATTTCCTGGTTTGGAAGCGCATCATTAGTCTCAACAACTTCTTTGGTAAAAGCTTTTTGGTTTTCCAGCATTTCAAGGTAACCGGCACTAGTTATCAGCTTTTTTTTTTCTCCTTTTTTGGTTTCTGTCCTTGAAGTGTTTTCCCAATTTAGCTGCATAATTCTCCAGATAAAAGTTCAATTCATATGCGAAACAATGAAACAACAAAAGTCAAAGAACTTCAAGAGAAACCAATAACTAATTTTGGAGAAAATGAAAGGAATGATAAACCAATGCTTGGGGCAACAAGCAAGAGAAACCAAAGGTGAACATTGTCACATAAACTCAAGGGCTCAAAAAAAAGATGTTGAGTCTTAATTCTGTGTATCAATCTGAACTTATAATGCACCAAGTTTCTTTAAAAAGAACATTTATTTGATGGTTAAACCTTTCATTCTTGCCAAGAAATATTTAAGTGAGGTTAGTATAATCGCAAGTACAAGTTCCATGTTGTAGAATTGGACTTTTTCTGTAATAAAAACGAAAAATGGCTCATAGAATTTTACATTTTAATTTACACATTTGATAGGTTGTATGAAAGGTGAACTATAGGATTCCAAATTCTGTCTTAGGGATATGATTTTTTTATTCAAATTGTAGTTTAGTTTGGTGGTAATTTTCCCCCTTCAATTGTGAAATACAGTAAGTTTTGTAATATTTTCCACCCATTTGATGGTTTCAACTAAAGATGGCAAATGACTTCAAGTCCAATGGCCTGTCCATGTTCCAAGGGATTTTGTGCAGGATAGACTCTAACAGATTGGGGATTAATTGGGCCTTAAATGGGATTATCTCAAACAACTAATGGGAATATTTGAGCAATAAATGGGTACCCATTGGGACAAAGTTTCTTTCGGTTTTTTGTTTTTTTCGACATTTTCGGCTCAAATGGACTTAGACCCTTTTTTACGGGCTTCAAATCCTCTGTCCCCAAAATAGTCCTGTCCCCTTTGCCCCTTATTTGTATAGCTGCCACGTGTCCCTAGTTTTTTTGTTAACCCAAACTCAAATAAAACGATAATAATCGATTTACAAGTTTTGTTAATCCAAACTCAAACAATCCGATAACTCAAAACTTTTTTTTTATTTTCTTTTTAACAAAAAAGAGTCTTGTTGATCATAAACATAAAAATCAACTAAAACTCTTCTTTATTTTTTATCCCAAGTCATCTTTTTCTTAAACCCTACCCCATATGTGTGTTTATATCAACTTATTTAGCTCTTTCTAATTTTTTTACATCTCATAATTATGTAAGTGCGATGATTTAAAATTAATTACTTAATAGTTTTGAGTTATCTGTAAAATCAGCCTTTGAGTAAACCTGTCAATCGACTATTATCGGTTTGTTTGAGTTTGGGTTAACAAAACTTGTATACCGATTATTATCGATTTATTTGATTTTGGGTTAACAAAAGGCTAGGGACACGTGGCAGCTGTACAAATAAAGGACAGAGGGGACATAGAATCGACTATTATCGGTTTGTTTGAGTTTGGGTTAACAAAACTTATAAACCGATTATTATCGATTTATTTGAGTTTAGGTTAACAAAAGACTAGGGACACGTGGCAGCTATACAAAGAAGGGGCATAGGGGACAGAGACTATTTGGGAACAGAGAATTTGAAGCCCATTGAGCTAAGCACAGTGGTTAACATTGTCTTCATGTTTGGGTTGCGCAAAATCAGATGATTGCTTGTAATTGGACCCACCCTCAAAAGAAAAGAAGGTTTGCTTGTGTTTTAGTTCTCGACGTCCTTTATTCTTTTTCTTTTTTTACTCTTAAAGATTTGATGACTTGATATAGAAAAAAAAGTCAACAATAATTTGTCTACCAATAAATATAAAAATTACAGAAACTCAACTTTTCAAGTGAAATGAGGGTGCTAGAATGGCACAGATTGGAATTATACTTAATTAAAGATGCATTTGATAAAATTGAAATCTAAATTCTGAATTCTGAATCCGTTAAGTTACTAAATTGTTAAGTAGTAAATTTGATACATTTGAGTTTATATCACATTAAGTGATAAATGAACAGCTTATCATTTATATTTTGAACCAAATTTGGCCTAAAAAATTCAGTGTTATTTAATTAATTCAGATGTTCTATTTTTTATTATTAAACAGGTCTGAACATGTTAAAATTTGAATCCATTAAATTTAAGCGTTGAATTAGGTTATCAAATAAGGTCTAAGTGAAAGATTGAAAAAGTTAGCAACTTTTATGAGGGGAAAACCCAAGTACTGAAGGCGTGGTCTTAAGTTCTGGGTTCTTACGTTGCATGGATACGCCTTTTGTGGGGCAGCAATACTAAGCCTGCCGTTAAATGGCTTTTCTTATAGCTCGCTTACGACTTTGGAGGAGGCATATGCCTTTCTTTCAACTGGGCACTTAGAAAATTGAGGTAACTTAAAATGATTGAGAGCTAATAATAATTTTCTCTCCGAAGTTTGAGAGAAGAACCATAAGTCAAATATAAGTGGCACACAAAGATTTAATAATGCCAATTCCTTAAACTTTACCCTCTATTCCACATTCTATGCCAATTTATGTTCCACCCTCTATTTTTTTTTTCCAACGACCTGTGAACATGATACAATGGTTAATTCACAAAACACAAAGTGTTGCATGTTAAATTACACGACAAAACAGTGAGATAAAGATGCCAATTTATAGACGCTAGACCAGTGGCGAAGTTAGGAATTACAATTAGGGGGGCGAGTCTCTGTTATTTGGACCAAGTCCAAATAACTTTCAAACATTATTGTTTGGGTCCTTGACAAAGTGAGGGGGGGGGGGCAAAACAATATAATAAAAATTTTCTTACTTAGAAATTTTTTTTATAACAATTGGAGGGGGGGCAAAGTGAAAATTTTTATCAATATTTGGGGGGGGGGCAAAACAATATAATAAAATTTTTTTTACGTAGAATTTTTTTTTTAACAATTGGAGTGGGGGCGGTTGCCCCCCTGGGCCCCCCCTTCCCTCCACCCCTGCGCTAGACTCTTTATCCTACTTTCTGTGCTAATTTCTGTTTCATTCTCTATTCTTTTTCCCCGTGACATGTGAATATACTACACGGTTCATTCACAAAGTGTTGTACGTAAAATTACATGATAAAATAATTAGATAAACATTGTAATAGAAAGTGAGATGGTGAATCTAGCGCCCAAACTACTCTCTAAGTAGTAAAGGGAAAAATTATGGATACAAATAAATAAAACGTCATCATATATTTTGTCTTATATTACCAAACAAGACAAAGAGGTCATGCACTAAAAATTGGTTCCTTTTTCTTTTTCCCTCTAATTAATTTTTGGGTATAATTAACGGGTGCCCCATTAAGAGGTGCCTCAAGTGTTAATTTTGGCAAAAATGTAATTAATTTGGTAAAGTGTCCCATTAATAGGTACAATAAATGTGAATTTGTATTCACATATTAAATTAGATATAACGTTAGTCTAACAAGAGTATCATGGGATACCCGTTAAAAAAACCCGTAATTATTTATGAGTAAATCTTATATATTATGACAATGTATATTATGACAGTGTATACACTATCACCGTTAATTTTTGAATTCAAATTTTGCATAATTCTCATTTATCCAAAACCAACACTATACAGACTATCTGTGTATAAAAGATTAATCTATTATTTATAAGTTAAATCTTATATACACTGACAGTGTATGAAATTATAACGGTTGGATGTACGATACATATGCAAATTTTGAATTTCAAATTTACATTCGAATTATGTACCATACATCTAATGATGAAAGTGTATATACTATCAGTATATAAAATATAAATCCTTATTTATATCTGTACATTTCTCTGCTCGACTCTCAAACTAGCCTTAACCTTAGCTTTCAGCTTTCGAGTTCCGTCAAACAGCAGGAACCCTTTTGCTTAAAGGAGCGTACTAAGTTCGCTGGCCTAGCTGCAAAAAACTTGGGAGTCACAATCCACAAGTATAATAAAACTTGGGCTTGTAAGGTTTTGACCACTTGCTAGATTTCAGAACCTTTTATGAATGTGTGAAATAATAAAACAAATAGGTCGGCCCCAAGGGCCCAAAGAGAGTTTTGTGGTAGGAGGACTATCTACCCACCATGAGATGCCATTTTGCGTTGAGTGCCAAATCTTCCCCCACTCGCATTTCCCACTTATACAGCTTTGGAGGTTCTCTTGAATAATTAAGGATGAAAGTTTTTTTTTTCAGAGGAAAGATTAAGGAAGAAAAGTTAACTTAAAAATTGTTTTTGTTAATTTATTTAAACTATGTCTATATTGCATATAAAGGGAGAGTGAGGGTTTGATACAAACTTTTTGGTTTCACTTAGAGGTGGCAATATGGATAAATGGTTCATAATTGGTTTTGACTTAATGGATGATGGATGAAATTTATCTAATCCATTTAGATCCATTTAATGGATGGATCTAAATGGATTATATAAAAATCAATTATCCATTTATAATCCATTTATATATTTTGGTTACTTTTTTTTTTTTGTATTACCAAGTAACTATACCCATTCCTGATCCTACCAAGTAAGAATTTCATGAGAATACTAAAGTATTTCCATGTAACTGTCATCTTATATGATCCCAGACAAAGAGAACAATCAAATGAACAATATTGCTGGTTGAACGAAGTAATGTACAAGACTTGTGCAACAAGAGCCATTGTCCTTGAAGATTTCCATGCAAGCTCTAGCTTGAACAGCATCCAATCTCTTCCAAGAAGATCCCTCATCTTTGATATTGATTGTCTCTCCTTTAGGAGGAACAGACTACTTATGTTCTTCTTAAGCTGTCTTGAAAAACTACTCACTTTCAACTTCCAATATAACATTAATGTCTTCCAATTAATATGTATTTCTTATTATTTTATTTTTCAACTTATTTAATAAATCATATTTTTTATTAGCAACTATCTATTATGGTTATGGATTATACTAAATAATTATTTGTTTATACATTTTATTTCGGTGAATTTTCTACATATTTACTATTATAACATAAAACTAAATCTCGTGAAAATGATTTAAAAAATTATCAAAAAAATTTGGCACAAATTTCTTTTATTAGTTATACACACATTCTTGTGTGTGTCTTGAACACTAGTGTAGATAAACATTGTGAAAGATTATTAGATTAGAAATGATTGGTCATATTTTCAGTCTTCTTGTGTCTCTACCTTACAATATAAAAAAATTAATTGCACCAACAATTTAATAATTAAAGTTTGTGTTTGCCTAATCATTTCCTTTAGTGAAAACTCCATGGTTCTATGAAAATCCACATCCTCAAATGAATTGGAATTTAAATTTCTAGGCACCGAATTTAAGAAAACAATTCCAAACAAGGGTATAGGATTTTAGAATCTTCATCTTCAATCACTAATTTTATCGATGCCCTATCTCACTTTTATTTTGCTATTATAGTATGTCAAGAAATGCATCAATTGTTTATTATGAAATTGATTGTCTGATAATTAATTCTAAGTAATGACAACCAGAAAAACATTTAAAACCAACTTTTTCATTTTTCCTTCCCCCCTCCCCTTCTCCCCAAAAAAATCCCCCAAAACCGTGTACTTTTTGTTTAACTTTTTTATTGTTCCTCTTTTTACTATCTCCAATTTAAATTAGAGAACAAGATTGTAATGAGTGATTTAAGAAGGAAAACAAAACAATCTTAACATATATGGCATGGATCATTATAGATCCTAGATAGTTCCTTATATAATGAGAACTATTTAAGCAGTACTTCTCAGTTCCCAAATTATTGTTGCTGCACCATGTCGAATAAATTATAAAGTAGCAAGAGTACGAAATACTTGAAGTCGAAAAAATGTCTCGAAAATTAGAGGATTAAAGGTATAATCCAACCCTAACTTGTTTTATGTGTCTAACACTAAGATAATTTGTTATATACTAGGAAATAAGGATACATAATACTTAGTCCACTAAGTTGTTGAAATCCCGCTGGAGGCCTGCCTTGAATAGGATATTATGACTAATAGCAACTTCAATTAGAAATCTGAAAACTTTAATCCCCAAAATCAAGCTCAGTCTAAGAATTACAACCACCGCCATACCAATAAATGACTAAAAATTCAAAAGTTAAGATTTCATGGAATTATGACCAAGTTAATTAAATCTTCATTTTGACAAAATTCAAAACGAAAAGATGAAACAAAAGCAAAACGAGCATAGAAGATTTACACCGCACCAAATTATGGTTTTGTATCTATATAGTTTTGATACTACATTAATTCTTGTTTTACCATGCATAATGTTGATACATATAATCTCCTTTAATATCTACAATGATTGCGGATTACATCTTTCTTTTGACATAGATGTTGGCTGCAACGAAGGAATCTAACACCATGTCCAAAACCCTAAATTACACATAAAAAAAAAAAAGACAACAACAAAGATTTTATCAGTACAACAAATTATATCACTTTAAGACTTTGCTGATTAATGATTATATCAAGTTTTACTTTCATAAGCTAAGAAGTAGAAAAGTATAGGCTACAATTAATTAGTCATCTTCACATGCAAGAGACTTCCAAGGTTTCTTAAGAAACTATGAAAAATGACATTAGTACCAAACCCCATGTGAAGATGCAGAAGGAGAAAATCAGTTTTACGCGGCAAATGCCAACATATTCTAACAACCCTCAAATTATGGAACCTCATACGTTGTATGATTTCAAAGTTGTTGCCTGAGTTTTATAATCCCTCACATGCAAGAAATGGCCCTGCCACCGCCTGTGCCCGTTGGGCGGCGGCCAATTGTATACGTGTTGTTTTGTTCTTGGAATTGAATTGATTTCTTCAAGGTCTTCTAGATGGAAAACTAATTCAAATTAAGCACCGCCTTGATTTTTTTTTTTTTTGGGAGGACAAATGGGGAGAGAAAATCAGTGTTTCATTGGAAATTTCCTAGTACAGTTGTTTTGATTAAAAATTTTGGAGGCCATAAGCTCGAGCTATCCAATATTTGTCGCGAATTTTTTTCATTTTTTTTTATTTCTATTAACAAACACTTACGCTTTTTGTTGTAACTACAATAAAATTAAGATATGGAAGTTAATAGGTGAGGACAAGGCGTGCCGTGAAATTTTTTTGTCCGTTTGACATTAATAGGTACTACATAATACAAGATTTTTAACCAACTAGAGTCTCTTTCTTTTTTTTTTTTTTTCGATTCAAAGTGGATTCTAAACTTCGTAAAAGGGAGAGCTTGAGATTAAACCTCATGGTTATTAAGCTAATGTCCATGTCTACTGTCTTCAAGACAATGGCCTTGTCCTCATTTGCTTTAAATTTGCAAAATCTAATTATGGAGAGTAATTATAAAAAATATTAAGAATAAATAAAATATACTCTTTGACTGATTGTGAATTTTAACTTTTTGATCATTAAAAATATCTATAATCTGAATACAGAAACAAATGAGAAAGTAACGAAAACTAATTATCTAAAATCAAAATTTATAATCAGATAAAATAATCTGCCGATAACAAGCCCAATGAACCATCGTCTTTCTTCACGTATTATTTTATGGCCTGTACTTTTTAGAAGAAATGAAGGTCTTCTAACAAACTTACTTGAAAAGGGAAGGATGTAGATGTTCAAAACCAAAGGACTCATTTGAAATCCGATTTCCAAATTAATATGTTGAGAAAATTTAATTTGGGTGTTTGGATTTTACTATTATTAGTATTATTGTTATTTTGAAAAGGTATATGAATCTTTAAAATTTTGACGTTTCCAATAGGGTCCCTTAAAAATTGAATAAGTTGATCCACGTCTCTACACCAAAAAAAAATTTCAAAATTTAAGGACCAAACAAACTATTTTTTTTCTCTTGACTAACTTTATGAAGAAGTAAACCTATTTTGGACAATTAACTCCAGAACCTACACGAATTCAAATTCTTCCTTTCAGCACATTATATCCAATTGCTTATATACGGTGATCGAATGTAGCTCGTGTTGATCAAGCTGCTCAAATGAAAAAAAAAAACTACTAGAAAAAAAAATGGGACTAATACTCTGGAAAGTGAGAATCCTTTGGTGGAGTAGAGTCGCCGACTCCATCAACCAAAACTTTGGAGAAAAAATCGATTGCATCATAAAGCAACATTCCTACCGAAGCCTGGCCGCTTGTGAGATTCTCAACTTAATCTTTGTTTGTTTTTGTAGTGTTTAAGCTGAACTAAATTCGTACTGGCTTATAACCGAAATCTACTTCATATTCCTCTACCAAATATGCAGTTAAGATGCCATTGATCAACTGCCAGATGTATGGACATAATTTTTATTTTCGGGTACCTTTTGCTCTTTTTACATTAGGGACTAAGGTTTTCAAATAGGCAAAATTGATATCTGGTTCCATTCTAGTTCCTTGCCAATATCGAACCATTTAGTCCCTTATACTATTGAAATTAAGATACTTTTTGAAGACAACAAAAGTTGCTAAATATGCAAGTCATAGATGACAATAAAATCTTATGTTTTTTTCTTACAAAAAATTAAGATACAAGACAATACATTAGAAGTTAAAGAAAAGAAGAAAATAGATTAGAATGAACAAAAAATAATGAAGTACTCAATGTGTCATAATTGAGAGTTGAAATATGAAAACTGTAAACTGGGATCTTTCGTGTATATAAATAAACCTAATCACATTTCTCTCTTCATACATTTGGTTGACCAGCCAGTAATCATAAAGACGATAACAAAAGCAACTAATTGACCATGAGTTAAATATTCATTTCCATCATTGCACAACTGTTTTGCTATACAAAACCATATTATATAGTTTGATGGTTGTGGTCTTCCATTGCATCAGCAAATACATGCATAATCTCTCTTTTTCTCCTGCTCAATACTCGGCTAAATAACCGGAAAACTCATGTGCTTCTTCTTCCTTGATCTCTTTATATATCATCCCAGAGTTCTTGCCTCCCTCCCTCTCCTTCAGTTCTTTCAAAAATCGAATAACAGTTCTGCTTTGTCCAACTCTACTATTGCAACATGGGAAATTGCATCACTAGAAAAGCAATTCTACCTGAAGAGGATCAGAAAACTGAGCAACCAAGAGAAGCAAAGAAAGTAGACAAGACTTCAGCAGGCAGATCAGCCGATGTCCAGTCAGTGAAAAATGTCAAAAACAGGACGAAAAAGACTGTAAGATTCAGGCTTGGCGAAGAAGATGCTAACAATGCAGGAGGAGATAGTAAAGAAACAAAAAGCGGGGTGGTGAGGATTAGGCTTGTTTTGACACAGAATGAGTTGAGTCAGATTTTGAATGGGGAATTGAAGCATTCGTGTGCTGAACAGTTGCTGAATATGGTCAAATCGAGAAGCACAAGAGTTTCTCCAGATGGATCAATTGATGCTGACAGGAATGAGAATTGGATGCCAGCCTTGGAAAGCATTCCTGAAGATCAGTAATGCATACTGCTCATCATCAACATTGGCAGAAACACTATATTTCTCTCATCTGATTCTGTCATTATTGTACAAAAGTTAGCATATACCACTTTAACACAGTAGCTAGTCTGATAATCACTTCCTAGTACATGTTTTAAGTTGTTAGTACTATGAAGCTAGTTGCTCTTCTTCTTCCTTCTTTTGAATGTTCTGGATGAGAATTTAGCAGCTTACTTTTATATAAAAGTATGAATTTTAACTATCAGTAGTTTTGTTCAAACAGAAATTAATATTTTGTTCTTTTTGATCTTTTATTCTAAGGAGTATTGTTCTTTAATTTGATATTAAGAATGGGAACTTTTTAGCTAGTTTATGATGGACCAACCATGTTGAGAGTTAATTCTTTGAATTTCCATTTTCAGAGAAGCAATCACCATACTAATTGTTCGGTATCTAAAAGACAATTGCTAATTTTAATCTATCTATAAAGGGCTTATAAATTTTTTGTAAGTCTAAAAGTGTTTTATCATTTAGTCCAGGACTTATTGATGTCAACTGAAAAAAGGACAAGATCTACCATTCAAAGTCGCAGAAATCTAGACTTGAATTTCTTCAACACCTTAAACTGATCTCATCAAGGAGAAATTAATTCTTCTAACCATTTGATTCACCAAAAACCTTCAGGAGACCTGATTATTGAGGATAGAAATGTTGAGGCGAAAAAGCCAGTTAGGACCTCCTAAGCTACAAAAGGCACTACAAACAAAACAGAGAGCTAAAATCCAAAAGAGATATACTGATGATTACATGCAGGTCCCATAGACAAGTTAAGAGGGGAATGAATTAGGTTAAACTAAAACTCAATAATTAATAGCAAATTTAACCAATTTTTAACCAGCGAAGTCAACTTAAGTGATCACATTTGAAGATAGCAGAAATCAAGTAAAGATGAAGAAAGTAGAAAAACACAACCAGGGAGATTAATAAGTAACTGAAAAAGAAAGGGACTCAAACAGATTTTATAGTGGTTCAATTTTTTCTTATAAGTCTTCTCCTACTCTCAAACTTAAATTTTTTTTTCACTGTGCGTCTCTTCAAAATCTTGGTCAGGGTTTTACATTTCATACAAGTTAACCTCACATTGATACAATATATTCATCGCACTCTCTTTGATGAATACTAACTTTTACAACCTCACAAATATTACAAATCTAAATATTTGTCACTCAAATCACTCAAGCTAACATATAAAAAATGCAAGCAAAGTTATTCATTAAGTGCAACCTTCAAACCTTTTATAGGAGCTTCAAAAACAGTCCAAAATGCCCTCCAATGATCTTGCATTAAATGCAAAAAAAAAAAAAAATAACCGTTTGGGGTTTGGTTAATCATAAGTGAAACTAGTCATCCGAAAAATCCTCTGAAAACTCTGGTGATGAACTGAGTTTTGAAGGTGTTAAACGGCGGAGAGTTAAGCAAGTATCCAAATCAGCGGCCAAAAAGCAAAATTATGCTTGTGTTTTAGGATCTTTCGGACGGTCGATACTTGAATTGGTGGCCGAAAGGTTGGTGAAAAAAATTCAAAGATTTCTTGGCTTGCAGGTTACCTTTTTTGGATGGCCGAAGATAATGCAGAAATGGTTGGCTGAAAAACCTTTTCCGGGCGGCAGACACTGAGGTTTTCAGTTCAATTTTTCTAATTTTGTAACAACTCTACGCCATCTTCACATAAGTAGCGTCCTATGCATTTTAAGTCACTCTTTGTCAATTGGATCAACTTGAAAAGCTTAATAAACCTGCAGAACGTTTTATTAACATAATTAGAACATAAACATTGATTTGTTGTTATCAAAGTGGGAAGATTTACATTATAAAATATAGATAATGGCAAATTGACTGAGGGATTTGAGATGAGCTTTAAACTGTTGAATATCTTTTTCCCCGGTTCTATCTAGGACCTAATTAGCCCTTTTTGAATTTTTAAGGGTTAATTTTAGACACCTCCCTTGAGATTTCTAATAATTACACCTAGCATCCTTGTAATTTTAAAAATTATACTAACCTCCCTTGTATTTACTGTTTGGGGTAAGAAAATCTTTAAAAAAAACACAAATTCCATATAAAAATCATGAATTACCTTTCTTGTTAAAAAGAAAAAAAGTCCCTTACATTATTCTCTCTACTACCAAAGCCACCAACCAACATTACCATCTTCTTATATTCACGGCTACCACTAAATTTACCTCTATTACAACTACTATAAACTGTCAACCACAAGCTGAAAAAAAAATATTTTTTTTTAATCCCATTGAAAGTGTTATACTTTTATTTTGAAATGTCCCAAAATATTTGTTATTTTACTAAAGTTAAAAGTTACTTTGATATATTTTTTCAATATTTTCCCCACCTTTATTTATATTTCATACTAAATTCAAATTTTAATTTTAAATTTTTGGGATAATTTTGAAAACAAATCCACTAACATCATTATCAATCCACTATTTTTAAAAAGTTGAAATCCTAAAGAGCAAAGATCGGAGGCTATCAGCTTTATATATATATATATATATATATAAGGCTCTCACATCTCTGAGTATATCATGGCATTCACTTTTATATTAACTACTTTCAGTAAAATTCAAAGTGTCCACTAATATAAGTTTTTCCAATTGGCAACTATTTTGGGATGTTATGAAAACTATTCCAATATGTTTTTTTTCTAATTTTTTTCCTTTTTTTTCTCTTTCAAATTATAAGTTTCTTCCATGTAAAATAGCAAGAAAGTGGAGGTCATTTTCAACAATTCAGTATGTTAGGGGAAAAGCAAGATGAAATTATTTAAAAACCTCAGGGAGATTTCTAAAATTACCCAATTTTTTAAACCCCATTCACGCAAATCATGTGCACTTCATATGTAAACCCTCCATACCATGTTTTAGGCCCGGTATTGCTTTCCAGTTATATTTTTAATAATCCAATAGATTCTTTTTTAGTATTTATGCACACTTTAAATCACTGAGTCGTGTGGTGACTTTTTTTTCTGAATTTACTGCTTGCCTATTTTTTCAAGAGCCAATAACCTTTTTACCACTCTAAAATGAGTTTCATAAATTTCCGTTAGCCTGCTTTTAATATATATGTGTGTGTGTGTGTGTGTGTGTGTGTGTGTGTGTGTGTTGTGTGTATTAAAAAGAAGGTCTTGGGCCACCAAATCAACATGGATTATCAATTTTGGAGCACTTCTAGTATATCATGGGTTATCAAACCAGAAAGTGATTATGGATTTTAACAAGCGAAATGAATCAGGGCTTAACAAACGAACTTAGAATGAATGATACTTTATTAAGTGCATAGGATGAACACAAACTTGTGCAAATCCTAAAAAATAAGGTAATGTTCTGATTTGTTCTTGACTTAATTCCTAAAAAATGCAGCACAATGGTACAAAAATGCCAGCGAACTAAGATCCATGTGAATGTTTACTACAACTGTCCATGCAAACTTGCGCTTGTGCAAACCAAATATGAAAATTGGGGGGGCAACTACACGAACAGAGAAGAATCCAGGAAGAAAACATTAGGATGTCAAATTAGGAAAATATTATTCCCAGCCATATCCATATAGATACAATCTCCTCAGCCAAATGTTTTTACACTTACATAAGACATTTGTGGGTGCACCCCACTCGAGTGGCCTCAATACTATAAAGAAACAGATCCCACCGAGACATGGCAGCTAAAAGCTTAAATGCCGGGGGGCAAAAAATTATTACATAAAACTCATTTCATGGTTTGTTATGAAAGTTTTGCTGCCATTGATAGAGCCAAAAGTATTCCCTTCCCAATTAAGGGAACATAGACTTGTAACTTTATTCTCTTCTCTCATTGTTGAATTGAAAACTCACCAATTTGCCTTTTAGCTGACCAAGGCTCTCATTGCTTAGTCAATTGACGTACAACATATGGAAGTATGCCTCCATGGTTGAAATAAGCCAACTCCACCTACATAGCAACAAAAGGGTTAAAAAAAATGTAGCTATATAAGTACGATAATCTAGACACCAAGAACTTGGATGAGGTGAAAAAACAAGGTGATTTTGCTGAACAGAAACTAAATTGTCTATTTATAATATGCTAGTGCTTCAGTAAAACAGACCCCAACATGGATCTTTTGAAGCAAATCTTTTGGCTAATCATAACTTTAGAAAAACTTTCAATCTTTTTAACTTCGTTCTGAGTAATTAGTTTTCTTCCCAGCATACACAGCTGAAGGAGAACGAAAACGAGCCGCCGTTAAAACATTCATCAAGCAATTTTGCCTGAACGCCCAGCAGTTGTAAAGTAACCAGTTCTATTTAGAAGAGAAAAATTCCACTTTAAACCCATTCCAATAGTTGTTGAAGCAATTTTACTAGACAAATGATTTGTAAGGTAGAGAACTAAAAGGTCCATGTTAGCCAGAGCAAATGGTTGATGCTTTGGAACTAGCAAAGTTTCCTCAAGTTAACAACTTTGAAATGAAGAGATTCTAAGCGCATGAAGAAAAAATTAGTCCAGAATACATCTGACATGCCAAAACAAACATAAACATTGACCGATATTTCTGGTAGGCATAGCTATTTTAGACAAACTAGTGGGTTTTACATATGCAAGCCATCTTATATCCTGGGTTTTTGGTTATTCAATCTTAGTTTCATTATCTCTCAATAACTAAAAGAATTGCCAAATGAAGTATGCATATCCGAGAATTGAAGGTCACAAAACATGTCTCATAAATAAACCAGGTGTGCTTGAATTGCCAGAGAAAAGTTACCTCAGTGTCAAAGCGGGCTGTGCAAGTGAATGACTTTCCAGTGTCAGTCGTGACAGTGACATCTTGGCCAGGACGGATCTCGTCAATTTTGCTGGGAAGGTCAATGGTATAACGTTCATGACCTGTCAATCCAAGTGTATCTGCATCTTCACCAGCTTTGAAGCATAGAGGAATAATACCCATTCCAACCAAATTACTGCGGTGAATCCTTTCAAAGCTCTTTGCAATTACAGCTTTCACTCCCTATGGCAATAAAATGCAGCATAAGCACGCCCAGCAGATTGGAGAACAACCATTGAAGAAAAGGAGGAACAGTAGAGCAATAGAAAATGTTACCTGTAACATCGGACCTTTGGCAGCCCAATCCCGTGAGCTTCCACTTCCATATTCTGCCCCAGCCAAAATAATTGTGTCGTGACCATCAGCCTTGTACCTCTGAAATTGGCAACAAAATATCAGAAATGAACAAAGCCTTGCAGAATTTATTGAAACTCAAGTAATTCAAGTCAATTGGACTAAACAGTGAGATTCTATCAATTTGTATCTCCACACACAAGTGAGGTGTAAAACCATGAAAAGAGTTAAAAGGAATCACCATTGCAGCATCAAATACATATAACTTCTCTCCAGTGGGAATGTGTATTGTTTTTGGGCCATCTTTACTGCAAAGCTTGTTTACAAGGCGGATATTAGCAAAAGTCCCCCTGGCCATAATCTCATCGTTACCACGACGGCTTCCATAAGAGTTGAAGTCCTTGCGTTCTACACCACGCTCAAGCAGAAACTTGGCAGCTGGACTATCCTTGTGAATGCTTCCAGCTGGTGAAATGTGATCTGTGGTAATGCTGTCGCCAAAGTTCAACAAACAATATGCATCCTTCACTCCATGGGATCCAGGAGGATCCATGGTTATATTCTTGAAGTATGGAGGCTCGTGAATGTAGGTAGATTTTGTGTCCCAAGAGTACATTTTGGAAGTTGGGACTGATAATTGATTCCACATGGGGTTACCCTCTGTGATAGCCTCATAGGTACTCTTGAACATTTCAGGTAAAACGCTAGATTGAACAGCCTGAAAAATTCATCCAAATTAACTTGCATTCATGTTTAAAAGCTCTGGTTACCAATAAGAACTCCAACCATAGTCTACCTCGGCAATTTCTTCAGTGGAAGGCCAAATATCCCTGAAATATACATCCTTACCATCCTTCCCCACTCCAATTGGCTCTTTATCAAAATCAATGTCAACCTGCAAAACAAATTTCGATGAATCCCATAAACCACCACAGGCCATATGGCTGAAAAACAGTACAAAATTATGAGAGAAGATATATGTAAAGAACAGCATATTTAGCCTCTCATAAACAATAAGGCCCGTCATTCTTCTAAATCGGAGAGTGGCGAAAAGATCTTGGTAGAAATTTGATTTTCTTGGTTAGCTTCCCAATTTCACAGTGAGAAGCACATAAATGATATATTATTTTGTAATATCATGTTCTTCCATCAGATGTCTTCTTTACTTGGCAAATGTTCCCATGTTCAGCAGTTTAAGCAATTTAAAATGCAAAATAAGAAGACTCTCACAGTGCTTAATTGTGCTTTTGCTTGTTTGAGCAGTTAATATTTAGAAACAAAGACCAAACTGTCATACCACAGAATATTCCCAACCATCTCAAGGAGGGAACACTCATACCACAAACATTCCCAACCATCTCAAAGACTCAAAACTATCTCCATGAACACATGTTCATGTCTAGTACGATTTATATGAAACACATTTTCTGCTACTACATTCCACCATTTAGCCTCTTGATTGACAGCTGATGCAATTTTTCTTTTATCATTTTAAGTACATATATACATCTAGAACGGGATTGTTCCTGCTTCAAGTAGAATTTACCACTTCTTATAACACTGAAAATTCTATTGTCAATATATTTTCAGCAATCCATACCAAAGGAAGATAGTTACTTACAGTTCCAGCGAGGGCATAGGCAACAACTAGAGGAGGTGAAGCAAGGTAGTTTGCCCTTGTCAAAGCATGAACACGCCCCTCAAAATTTCGGTTGCCAGAAAGGACAGCAGCAGCTACAATGTCTGCAGGATGAAAATATTGAATTGAAAGTAGTTACAGATAATACTTCATCATCAAGTAGTTTACATAGAACTGCAACGAAGATATCTTAACTAGGCTGAGACTAATAAAATAAACGGATCACCATTTTCTGATATTGCAGAAGCAACTGTATCATCCAACTCTCCAGAGTTTCCAATGCATGTCGTGCAACCATATCCAACAATGTGGAAGCCTTGCTGATTTAAATATTTTTGCAGCCCACTACACCAAACGAACAAATCCTTACATTCTGCCGTATATTAGTAAAAAATTTTCATTTATTAAGAAATTCTGAAAGATACCTCTGAAGTAAGTATTTTGTGACAACTCCAGAGCCTGGAGCAAGACTTGTTTTTACCCATGGTTTGACCTGGCATATTCTTGTCAAATGCTTAACAAGAACAAATAATTGAAGACACTAAATTTGTACAAGGTAATAGATAAGAACAAACCTGCAGACCCAACTCACTAGCCTTTTTGGCAACAAGACCAGCACCAAGCATAACGCTGGGGTTTGATGTATTAGTGCAGCTTGTGATGGCAGCAATCACAACACTGCCATGTCTCAGCTCAGCTGGCTCTCCATGGAATGAAAATTTTGCTGCTTTTCCTTGCTCCTCCTTGGGTATAGCAAAGCCCTGCATTGAGAGCAGATTGGCAGGATATAGTAACAATGTCAAGGTTTTATCGCGCACTTAACACCCACTTTATCGTGAAGTCAACATGATTTAATAGCTGTAACCATACGCATAAAACGAAATGATCTTGGAACAATCAGAAAACAAATTAATCAGGAAACAATAACATACTCAACAAACCTCACCTTAAACCCCACTTTGTTATCAAGGCAAGCACGCCAATCAGCCTTCATATCTTTCAGAGGTACCCGGTCATGAGGTCTACCAAAAATATACAACTCATAACTAAGTGCTAGGGAAAAGAAAGAAACTAGATGTTTAGGTTTTGGATTTTAAAAAAAGAAAAGACGAATTGCAAACCTTTTTGGCCCTGAAATACATGGTTCAACATCTGCAAGGTCTAAGCTTAAGTATGATGAGTATGCTCTTTCTTGATGAGGCTGAAATGAAGTATAACAAATTCATTAGGCAAAAATTCAAGACCAAAAGGAAATAGCATATCCAAAGTAAACCAAAGCCCTACCTCATTATAGTCAACAAACATATTATTGGCACGAAGATATCCTTCTATCATTGCCACCTACACATCAAAGTTAGAAGTTTCAACAACGGTTTATAGGTATGAACCAACTACTTACACTGATATTTTGATTCTACAAACAATAACTTACAGTTTCATCGCTTCTCCCAGTTAATTTAAGATATTGCAAAGTGACATGATCTACAGGGAAGAACCCCATTGTTGCGCCATATTCAGGAGACATGTTAGCAATGGTGGCCCTATCAGCCAATGATATTTCACCAACACCAGCACCTAAACACAAGAACTAATCAAGATCTTCATCTTTACCCAAATATATCACACGAATCAAAATATCATTCTCTAGACTCAGCGTAGTTACCATAAAATTCCACAAATTTGCCCACAACACCATGTTTCCTGAGCATTTGTGTGACAGTTAAAACCAAGTCAGTAGCTGTGACACCATTGCACAATTTTCCAGACAACTTGAACCCAACAACTCCAGGTAACACCATGCTTAAAGGCTGTCAATGACGAAAGATAATTAAAACAAAATGTAGGACCTCAAAACACCAAATTTTCACATGCTTGTTTGCAGCATCAGTCAAAAGCATGCAAATAATTTTATCCAATAATTGAATTTGTGCCATCAAGAGTTTTGCACATTTAGAGAAGGACCATTAACAATAAAAGAGCACAGCGAGGCTAATGAAACATCATTTTTACTTTTTCAATCTGTTACTATAATGAAAAACATCAATATTGAGAAAACTTCAAAAAAAAGGTAATTCAGAAAGAAACAGCAAGCAAATATCATGTACTAGAATTCAACTTTATTAAGGTATTAAGTAGATTGTCTACTAACCACCAGTTATAAGTGAAAAATAGTAACCAAACCACATCCTAGCAGACAATATCAATTAAAAAAGCAAATTGCGAGGCTGGCAATACTTAAGCAGCCTTATCAGAATCCTTAGTTGGCTTTTATGAGTGTTATTTGAATAAACTCAGATCTACAAGTTAATTTAAACTACCATTTCTCTAGAAAGAGAACCCAATTCAGACAGCAATTTCATTCATACAAAGATCACAATTTGCATAAAGCTTCATCAGCAGAAGACGAATAATAGAGGGGTAAAACACAGACAATTTTTTTCAAATCAAATATTTCCTGTGGCGTTTAGTTTAGCGAATTAGATGAAAATCATTGCAAAAATTTCAGAAAACAGACAACAAGAAGTTTCCCAGTATTCCATCTTTTTAGCACCTGTCCAAGCATTGCAGCCTCTGCCTCAATACCTCCAACTCCCCAACCAGCAACTCCAAGCCCATCAATCATCGTGGTGTGGGAATCTGTTCCAACTACACTATCCGGATAAAGTGTGCCATCAGTGTTGAAAACAACACGCCCAAGATATTCCAGATTAACCTAAGCCAATAGCCAAGAAAATCAGTTGTCATTGTTTGCAAGCTTGCTTCAAAAAAGGAAGGAAAGGGGAGCAAAGGCAAAACTTTCCAAATAAACTTAAGAATGATACATCTGTGATTAAAATGAAAAAGGAGTTTCAAATGGCACACAATTCTTTTTATCCATGAAACCAAGATCCTTACAACCTATGCGTAGGAGTAACTTTAATTTAATCTCCCATACCTGATGGACAATACCAGATCCAGGTGGCACAACAAGCATGTTTCGGAAAGCTTTTGATCCCCACTTAAGGAAAGCAAATCTCTCCTTGTTTCTCTGGAATTCCTTTTCCATATTTTCCTGGACAGCATTCTCTGACCTAGTAACATCAACTTGAACTGAATGATCTATCACTAGATCTACAGGCACCTACACCAGAACAAGGATCTTCCTGTAAGGGACTTAGGAACAGATGATAACCAGACAATGGATAAAGTATTGGACAACTTTCCAGCATATTGTTTAAAATGTGAAAATGTGCAGGGTAGTTTAAATCTTAAAGAACCCTTCATTGTGACCAAAAGAGATAGATAAACAGTAGAGAGGAGGTCCAAGCACAAACCTAATCCTGAACACAGTAAAACCAATAGCATAGATTCAAGCATACATCACAGCTATTAAGTAGATGGATAGATCCTAGAATTTTCTAAATTCTCACAGATAACTCCTTCCCCATAGTGTTATTCAGATGCAATTACTGCATCCATATTCCTTAGATGTCCTAAGACACATAGGCCATAGACAAAATGACAACTTCGACATAAATACCGCCAAACTTTAGAAACTAAGTTCTATAGAGATGTCATCAGAGTTCATAAAGAGTAACACAACATCAGCTTACTTTAATATATGACTGAAAATTTCACTAACGAGCATAAAGCGACAAAAAAAAAAGTTAATAGTCTACACAGTTACATTAAAAAAATGCATGAAAGGAGAGAAAAATATAATGACTAAGCACATATAATACCAATGGATTGATCTTGTTGGGATCACTGCCAAGCTTGTCCATGGCATCGCGCATGCAAGCTAGGTCAACCACCGCTGGGACGCCAGTGAAATCCTGGAAAGCAAACAAATAATTTCAAATAAAATTCTCAGAGGAAATTGTAGCACATTTGGGGAGAATTTATGACGTTCACCTGCAAAAGTACACGAGCAGGCTTAAAGGGAATCTCAACTTGCTTTGGAGATGTATTTTCCCAATCAATGATCTTCTCAACATCTTCTTTTTTGACTTGAAATCCATCACAGTTACGGATTGCTGATTCAAGAAGAATTCTGATGGAGTATGGCAGCTTATCTGTTTTGCAAACACAAGAAGCCAAATTTACGGTAATAAAATAAATCGAATAGTTCAACTAACACCCTGACTTACCTAACAACTCTAAATGCAGATATATATTTGTATGCTCAAATGTGAAAGAGCCATTGTTAGGCAAAGCTCCCAATTCTACAGCTTTAGAGGCACATTATGCATATTGTGTATGAAAAACAGGAAATACTCCAATAACTACAAGATGACAAGTTGGTATATTATAGAAAACAGGCTCTTTGACCAATAATTCTCTAACATCTAACAATCATATTTAAAGAAAATTTACTTTAATGAAAATTCCAATAGAAGTATACTAGATTCATGATTTTACCAAATACTTGTGATAAAAATTCAAGCAAAGAAAAATATGTTACCTAAGAGGAAACCAGGAATTTAAAAGTGAAATCCGTCAAGTATTCAAAATTCATTAGAAGCTTTTCTAAAATTAAAATCAAAGTGAAATTACTTAACCATTCCCGTACCATGAAAATATGAAGAGATAGCATAAAAGTGTCCCCAGTTTATAAGAAACAAGTACAGATTGGGAAAAAGCCAGAATAAAAAAACTTTGCATGAGAAGTCCCAATTAGTGATTGAAGTTCCAATAGTTGAGCACTTGATTATCAAGTCATTCAGGACCCACTGCTCTTTTTGGAGAGTGCTTTCCTGACCTCTGTAAATATAGCCTATGACCTGTTTTTTGGGGTTCATCTTTAGCCTTCACATTATTTGTGACAATAATATCTAAATACCATTTGACAATAACAAAACTTAACCAAGAAAACCCCATAAAAGCAATCTTAAATTAGTAATAAATAAAATGAAAAATCAAAGCAAAACACTGGAGCAAACTTTCTTAATTATGCATTTCTTGGAGTTGGGTTTAGCAATTTTTACCAATTCTTGGATCATTTAGAGCAGGTAGGCTATAGAACTTTCCAAATTCACCACCTCCTGGCTTGGGAAGGCTGGTCAAAGTTCCCTTGAAAGGATTCTCAGAAGCTGCATCCAAAAGTAATCATTCTGTCATATTTTCTTCTCGAAGGCGTGACCGTGGAAAATGAGATTTCAATTTCCAATAATTGTGCAATATAAATAAGAAAAAAATCCTTAATTTTCAGAAAAATATTTTCCAGTATAAAGAAATTTTATAGCAGAGAATATAAATACTCAAAATTAAATTTATAAAGCCAAGAAAAAATATCTCCAGTCAACATCGAGCATCTCTCTTCAAACAATCGAAACCAAAAAAGTCAACTTATATCATTTCTCCATCACATAAACTACCTTATGATATTCCAACAACATGAACCCAGAAAGGTAAAATGACAAATTCACCCACTGGCAGTCATCTTCCTATACAAATTATTGATCTTTGACATCGCCCGTTTGGATTACTGTTTTTAGGAGTCTTTGTGTATTTATTGAAATAAAGTGCAAATTTTTATGCCGGAAAAAAGTAATCCAAACAAGGCCTTACAATTGGCTTTGTTTGGATTGTGAATTATTTGCCAAATTATATCTGCTTACATCATCATTACAATTTTCAACGCACCTTTTTATTTTCTCAATTATCTTTTTATCTCACGTATCACATCACAAAAAGTGCTACAGTAAAAATATCTCAAATAATTCACAATCCAAACAAAAATATTATTAATAAGAAAGGTAAGCAACAGGTGAAATGACAAAGTTACCCACAGAAGCCGTCTTCCCATATTGATATCACAATTTCACCCCTTAAATTTGTATTCCAAACACGAATAAAGAATAGATGAAATGACGAAATTACCCGTCATTGTTTATCTACATATTAAAGCTTTGCGAAGAATTTTATACGTAGAGGCAAGAGAAGAATTGACGAAGACGTGAAATGACAGTATTACCCATGGTAGCGATCTTTCTGTAAAAGCCGTTGCAGGCGGGAGAAGTAGTCCTGATCTGAGAACACAGGCTCGACGGCGACTTCCAATCAACACCGTGGCTCCACCGCGGCACGGAGGACCTGACAGACCTCAAAGCCGACGAATAGCTCAAGAACCTCGGATTATTAACACTATTCCCGTTAAAACTCTTAGCACTATTGACTCGCGTCGCAGCTCCTTCTACAATAGAACCCGCTGCCGTCGTCCGTGGAAGCCGGGAAGAAGACGTAAAATTTCTCGACGAATTTGTCGATGATGCTGCTTTTTTTAGCAGCTGGGAGGATGTTATGGTTTTATACATGATCTGACGAATGACGAGATATGGGTTTTATTGCATGAAAACAATATAATGGCGAGGATGGGATTTCTGATGGGTTTTTTGTGGTTGGGATTGGCGTGTGGTGGGCGTGTGACGCTTTCTTGGCCTAGGGTTGTGTGCCCGGAGGTTTTTTGTTCTAGAAGGAATAACGAAAATGGGAAGGGAAAATGGGTATGGGAAGAAAGAGGAGAAGACAGAGAAAAAGAACGCTCTGCAGCTTCCTTCGGCGCGTCACATGCGGGCCGGATTGGATTGGACTCGGTTGTTTCCGGGCTTTTGCTTTTATATACTACTTCGTTTTGAATGGTTCTTTTTTCTTTTCTTTTCTTTTGTTTATTATGTTCTAAAATAAAGGAAAGGAGGGAATGTTATGCGTTTTGCGATGTCAAGTGATTTTATGTTTATGTTCTAAAACAGTGGAATCAAGTGTTTTTATAGGCCAATGAGAGAGAGTGGGGGACAATAGTCAAGTGGGCTATAGTTGATCTGGAAGTTTTTATGAGTATTATAACTGAAAACAATAATGAGAACCGCCGCCGTGAATTTTGATTGAATTATTACTGTTGAGTAATAAAACATTATTTATACACCTTAAAGTCTTTTAAGGCAGAGGGGATCGAAGTTTCTAAGAAGCATTCAGTACACAGACGGAGGATGACATTTTGATACTAGAGCACCTCATTGGCTGATAGAAATAGGAAGAACTTCTAAAGCCCATATATAGAGACTTTTATGGCCTCTAGGATTGTTTCTTTAGTAATTTTATTTTTTTTTAACAAATAAAGTCAATTAAAATGAATAAAATCAGGGATAGATTACTAAGTAGGTATTACTTGTGTCAAACTATTGCCACTTAAAAGCCTAATGAAGGGGTCTTCCTTGTTAAAACTGTATACCAATAGGATCATGTGTTGTTGATGAATCAAGAAGTATTTTCTATTTTTCTTCTTGATGTTGACATAAATATAATGATACGATATTTATTAAGAAAAATAGAAGGAAAGTCAAATTTGTGGTCATTGCTTTGAGAAAGTATAAAATTTGTACAAGGAACAAGGACCAATCTTGCACAATTACCTCTCATGTTTTGCTTCAAAACTCTGCCACACAAGTAAAGGGCAAAAGGATTAATAATGATAAAAATACAAGGCATTAACGTATGGGATCTTGACTAATGTCTGATATAAATATAGTGAAAATAAAACTTTGTGATCTTTAAAGGTCCAATTTAAGTCAATCTTTTAAAGATAACCTTAATTAATAGTAGTATATGTTATCAGTAAAGAAATCAATTATTGTGGTTGGATGGAAGAACTTTCCTTTTAAAGCTATGGTCCCTCCATACAACTAAGGAACTTTCTTGGAAGCCTTGGGGACGTAAATGTTTATATTTGACACTTCTTTTTTTAGCTATTGGCTAACAAATTGCCCTGGCGTTCTGATCCCGCTTGGCTCTGGCGGCCTTCTCTGTCCTACACTTCTAAAATGATGACAAATCAGATTCACTTAAAAGGATAACGGAAGGGCAACAAGAACTTTTTTGATACTTAATTGGTTAATTTTAAACAATAGATAAGGATGATTATAAGGGTGACCGTTTCTCATGGAGGAGTAGGTCGAAAATTGAGGTCGAGAGAACGCTCAAGACAGAGGAAATTTTTCTTTCCCCACATAAAATGTGGTGGGGAAGCATACCTCTACCTCGCCTCTGCCTATTTCTTAATATAGTATAATATATATAAAATATATATATGTATAATACGAAATAAATGCTATATTACGGTTATTATATAAATATATTGTATGAAATAAATAACATATTATGGTGTTATGATAAAATGATGTTAATTTTTTTTTATAAAACTTCAAAAAAATGATTAATAAAACTATTATTAGATCTATATAAAATGAAAAGTTTAAATCAAATAAAAATAATAATAATGATAGTAGGATAGAGCGGGTGCATCCAAGGGGATAATGGGGTAGAGCATGGGTTGGGGCGAGCAAGGAAATGGCATGGGCGACAGGAACTTTTGTAGAACGTCCCTTGCCCCAAAATCGGTCTGTTGCCATTCCTAGCTATAGATTATGTATAGGGAAGAAAATTTCACATTTTCATATTTGGATGGAGAAAGATGGAATCAACGTTCTTTTTTGTTTTTAAAGAAAAGACAATAATTTCTAAACTTGCAATTTACATATTAGTATATCCGATCGAATTAATGGCTTTTTGCTTAGACAAATATATCTTCCAAATATGTCACTAGAACGTGTGTCTTCACTTAAGTTGGAGCCAATAAGTTCATTGTTTTAGGTTCTAACATACAAAAATGTTTGGATAGATAATTATTTGAAATAATTACTATAGCATTTTTTGTGATATGATATATATTAGATAAAAAGATAGTTGAGAATATTAAAAGGTAGATTGAAAAATATATTTATGATCTAAGCGAAATATTATGTGAAAAATTTAACTATCCAAAGAGTTCTTATGTTTTATGAGGAGAAGTGTATCTTCAAAATCAAAATGTTACAAATTTCACCCTTTATAATTTTGAGATCCTAACGGACGACAAATTTGCTAGAAAATTTTATGTTATTTCCTTTTAGTTTCTATTTCCTAAAATTTTAACCCTATAACTTTTATTTGTAATAGAAGGCAAAAGGACCAATTTTGAGATTCATTTGCAGATATTTCCAGATAATCCCATAGTGGAAAAATGCTATAGGTCAGCTGCCACAGAGGAAGCTTTCGAGGCCATTTGTGCACTTCCGCAGGTCCACTTGCTACGCCACCACTTGTATTTGCGGTAATCACGTGCTCCGATTGGAAAGCCCAAAACGACGTGGTAGTGAATATGATGATGTCAGAAGAACGTGGTCGCCACAAGTTAAAAAGGTCACTGGACCATCCAGTCCTTTAGGCAAAAACTAATTGAATAGATGGTTTTCGCTAGGACGACAATTGGGGTAGGTGCCTACGGGAAACTAATGCGATGAGAGTTGAGGTGGGGGGGGGGGGGGTGGGTGGGGAATTTTCCCTCCATTTTAAAAAAAATTAACAAATATATAAATATATATGTATATAATTATATATAATATTTAATTTAATTAATTACAAACTTATGGTAATAATATTATTAGTTATATGTATTATACATGTATATTAGTATATGTAATTGATATTATTAATTATACTAATAATTATACATGTCTACTAATAGAAATTATTAATTAGTTATACTAAATTTACTAATACGTTTTACACTTAACATAATAAAACTTTTTTCTCAAAAAAAATAATGACTTAGTAATTGTATTTGTATCAAAAGTAAAAATTTGATTACTTTAGTTGTATTTGTTTCATCATATTGGATTGTATTCAAATAGCTTTTGTTTAATTATTTTTATGAATTTTAATTGTAAAATTATAATGAATAATAACTTGATAATGTATTAATATTTTAATATTTGACTATTTGCTAAAATTTGATTATAGTAAATTATATAATAAATTTTGATTAGCCCTGTGGGTGCCCCGGGTAGGATAGGGAAACGGTAGGGGGAATTAGTGAGCAACCTCCCCGTGCACAACGCTGCCTGTTGCCATCCCTAGTTTTGGTTTAGGTCATACTCCTTTGTCACATACTAGGCCTTAATCAAACCGGTCAAACGGTCACCTTGGTGAATGACAGAGGGATGTTAGTGAGCAACCTCCCCGTGCACAACGCTGCCTGTTGCCATCCCTAGTTTTGGTTTAGGTCATACTCCTTTGTCACATACTAGGCCTTAATCAAACCGGTCAAACGGTCACCTTGGTGAATGACAGAGATGTCCGACAGGTGAATTTAAGGTGGATTAAATTCAATATTTTTCCATTTTAACGCACACTTTTCACCAATTATATATTGGGTGAAGAACAAACTCCGCTTTGCACCCTTATAATTTATATCACTTCCTGACCTTGGATACTTTACATCCTGAACTTGAGAACTTATATCACTTTCTTACTTTGGATACTTCACATCTTAAACTCTCCAGTTTATCCTATTTAAGTCTAGTCAATGACAACTCTTGCAAAGTTAACGGTATAGAGGATCTAATAAATCAATCATAATATACCAAAAGTAATAAAAAGGTACCAAGGTATTATAGCAAAAATAAAATAATACATTATCACTAATTTGCATCATCTTTTATTTCATTAATTTTGCCAACAATATTAGTAATTGAGACCATATAAATAAATGATGATATGCTATAGTCAAAAAAGTTAAGAGATCATAGTTGGAACAAAATAGTCATTGTCATTGTTAATTTTCACTGCCCATTATCTCATTAATTCTGTGAACATAATTATTGATTGGACTTAAATAAGACAAACTTGAGAATTTAAGGTGAAAGTGTCCAAAATTAAGAGTTTATGGCGTAAATTGAAAAAATGATACAAGTTCAGGGGTGTAAAGTAGAGTTAATCCTTTGGGTAAATTTTTTATGGAGTTCCAAAACTATTCTAATTGTTAAATTTTGACCCCTATCTACTTTAAATTTTAAATTGACTCATCAACAATTAAATTGTCAAATTTGGATTTCGTAGTCCTTTTTTTTTTTGTTTAATCTGCCAAAATTTTTACTTTGATCCATCACCCCTAGTAATGGAGATAAATTGAAGAATTAAAACTTGACACTTTTAATTGTTGAGAAACCAACTTGAGACTTGAAATAGGTGAGGAATGAAAAGTACACAATTAACATAGTTTAGGGGCATTCTTGATATTTTATCCTTAAAAAATTGTCATACTATGAATGAAAGGAAACTCTAAACCTAATCCCATCTCAAAGTTATGCTTAAATAGCATTCTAAGGTATATCTTGCAGTTGACTGACACAATGAAAATGGTACCATAATTCCTTGACAAACTCAAATTTTAATAGGTAAAGATAAGTCACAACCTAACTGTTTTGACTTGGCTTCCAATGCATCAATTTTTGTTCCTCAAGTCCCAGGATAAACTTTTTAGGGCATAAGCAGTATCTTATTTTCATTACAACAAATCACTAACTATGAGACAAGTTGAGATGAATAGATGATGTCCTAAACACCCCAAATCTTTAAACACTTTCCTCAAATATTAATTAAAGATTAGTTATGCCCGATGCTTTCAAGTTTCAGAAAACTGATAACTATGTCGTGATCAGATCATGAATTAGCCTAATTAATTAGCATAAAAAAGTTCAATTAATTCAGATGTGACAATCTTGAGGATATTTGTGTAGATTACTTCGTATTTTATGCTTCTAGACTATAGAAGCCACATCATATCATAAAAGTTCTTCTAAAGGAAAAGTAAGAAGACAAAGTCACTAGCTATCAAGAATAAAATTCCCTAGCTGTCCACAAAAAAAAATGTCATCGTTTGACTAAATATATTAATATGCTTGTTTGTATATTGAACAAGTTTTAGAGGGTCCCCTACTCCTCTTTGATGTTAAGGGAAGCCAAAACGAAATTTAAATTTGGCATGCTGGTTTAGTCTCCTTTGGCGCAAGGGGAGTGTTCCGACTGAAAGTGACCAAATTAATTAATGAAGGGAAAAATAGGAGGTTTGAAAGATCTCTTTTTCAATTTCAACGTGCTGATAATTCTTTTTCTTTCTTTTTTTTTTATTAACACGATAATTTCTATTCTATTTCTACTTCCAAAATTTTTTTAAAAAACCTAGATAAGATTGCAGGTCGAGAAATCTATATCCAAGGAGGGACTTAAGTGGCCAACTCAGCCCATGGTTTTCCCCTGTTAATTTATCCTTACGGGCCGGCATGATACGTTACAAAAAGACGTGGCCTCAGTCAAAATTATAGTGAGCGTAAGCGTAATAAATATCAAGAATAAATAATATTTTCAGGTTTTATAAAAAATAAATAAATCAAACAATCATTAATCCCACTAAGGTTTTTTCTATCTTGTTTGTTGGCCTCCCAACTTTGCCATGAAAGAAGACGGCTAAATGAATTAGCTCCTTTCAAGGTCCACGTGAATATAGATTGAGATTAGAGAGGAAATGAAAATTTTATCAGCTCGAAATTCTACTTCTATGTTTAGAATCAACTGGATTCGGATCTAACTTCGATTGATTTCGTGAAGTTAAAAATGCCATGCATTCACAACAAGAACGATGTAACTGTCATTCAAGAAGGATACCTTTTTTTTTTCTCAAGTTTGAAGGATGTATAAAGGTAAAGAAGTAAAAGATGGCATAAAGCTAAAAGCGAGTCTTTTGTGGGAAATATGGAAGGCGAAAAGGCAGTCATTATATTCATGAGGTGTTGAATAACAACCCCCAATGTGATCCATAATATCAACAACAAAAATTATGTGAGCATTGACGGAAAAATGACCTGACGGAATGATGGAAATATCAAGATTAATACAACAGGAAAGTGAAGAAGTTATGCAGAAGAATGGTATCAAGATTAATACAACAGGAAAGTGAAGAAGTTATGCAGAAGAATGGTGGGTTTTGGGCATTGTAGTTAGGATCTAAAGGCCTCCTGATTGTAGCTTGGGCAGGGATAGACGATGTAAAAAGCTCAGCCTTAATTGGAAGCTGAACTTTGTGACTTATAAGAACATGCCATGATGAAGGCTAAAGAAGGGTGAAGAAGGATGAAGATCCAAACCTGTTGCTAATATTTTGCTTATACTTAAATTGTTGCAGGAATGCAAAACTTGAGTTAGCTATGATCCGTTTCTCGCAATGAATCTTCTGTCCCACATTTTATAATATTGCTATTTTTCCTTCGTAAACGTCGTATTTTAGTTCTTTTTGGTTTCCTTAATATCTAATGACTATTAACTGAATAATGCACAATATTTAACAAAGTTAAAAATCAAAATGCATAAAAAATTGAGATTTTTTAAATGAATTATCTACTTATTTTTAAAATTTTCATTATATATTATTTTTTATACTGTTGTATTTATTTTTTATTCAATTAATAGTTATTGGATTTTAAGAAAATAAAAAAAACTAAAACATGATATTTATGAAGAAAAAATAGTAATATAATAAAAAATGAGACGAAGAGCAGCACGGGGATATGACAAAAGATCCGTTGTATCCTTTTCTTGTCTCACAAAGAATGACAATGTAGTTAGCAATGGCACAGCTAAACTAGCTTTGGATGGTAATCAGAACAGAGATCTGAAAAGGAACAAAAGTAATCGAGATGAGAAAAAATGAAGGAAGCGGAGAGAATTTTGAGAAGAGACAAAAAAACGATGAAAATGATAAGGAGACAGAAGAAACGGCTTCTGTTTTGTATTTGTTGGAGTATTCTTTGTCTCTTTGAAAGTTCATCCAATAGTTGGGTAATTTAGTAATTTCAGTTGGGGTGGGAGGCAAGGGTTCAAACCTTGCCTCCCACCAATATGCCATTCTTGTGGCTTGCTTCAAATCCAGACGGGTGCGTCGTGCACCCGTTTGGTCCGGTGGTGGTTCTGTCCCCATCGGTCCCCATAGGCTCAGTTGAGCCTCCCCGTAGATAGAGTAGGAGTAGGAGTAGGGTTGATAATTGACAAAAAAAAAAAAAAAAAAAAATATGTAAAGTTTACTATGTTCTATGATCGTGTCCAACTCATTTATATGAGCTATTTGAGCTTGATTGAAATTTGGTCAATGGAATCCAAGCTCAAACTTTGGCCAAGTAGGCTCACAAACATTTTGATTGAGTTCGATTCATTTTCAATCCCAATTTAAAAATTATTTTAGCTGCAACATTCAAAGAAAAGAATTGCCATATACTAATTACTTATATCAAAATTTTCATAAAAATTTATAACTTAACACGTTTGCAACTAGGGATTCATGCGAGCCAAGCTGCTCGCGAGTAGCTTGTGAGCAGCTCGGTCTTGCGAGCAGTTCGGTCAATGACTTCGCTTGAACTCGATCAAATCAAGTTCGAGCCGAGTCTCGAGTTACTCGAGTATACATTCGAGTCGAGTTCGAGCTCGGATTTTTGCAGCTCATGGCTTGACGAGCTACTCGTTAAGTAGTATAATTTAAATAATATATATGTATTATAATTATAAAATGACATTTATGGGTATAATTTATATTGAATTTACAAGATTGATCAAAAAGCTCGATTGATTAGTTTACTCGACTCGATAAACCTTATCGAGTTGAGTCTCGAGCTTTTAAGAACTCTATCAAGCTCAAGCTCGAGCTGAGATTCTCTGACTCGGCTCGAATACACCCCTATTTGTAACCCTAATTTAAAGATTACATTAACTAGAATAGTGTAAAGAAATTAAGGTGCATTGAATGTACAAGGCCAAAACCATTATAAGGGAAAAAGAAAGGAGAAAATTTTTTTTTCTTAAAAAATAAAAGCACATATAATTTATGTTCGACATAATTCCTTAATTAGTGTTCATAAATAGATAGAATTATGAACTCTATACCACAAATTTTGAATGTATTTCAAATGTAACTCTATACCACAAATTTAAAAAATCCAATAATTATCTTACTTTTTTCTTTATTGCCTACTCACACACGAAATTATAAAATAATCTAATATAAACTATGACATGAATTTGAAAAACACGTATGATTGTCTACAAATTATGTTAAAAATGCCAAATATAAAACATTTTCTGTTTGGATTGATCATTTTTTGAAAAACAAATTTTTCATATACAATATTACAGTAATACAAAAATACAAACAACCTCAAAAATATCAAAAATAGCTTAAAAATAACTCATTTACAATAAAAGTTTTTTACCTACATTGCTAAAATAAAAATATTTCAAATATAATTCCAAAAAAAACTAATCCAAAAAAAGATTCAAGAGATGATTAATACTTATCAAAGAATCAATTGAGTAAGTTGATTCGCAAACATTTGAATTGAGTTCGATTCATTTTCAATCCCAATTTAAAAATTATTTTAGCTGTAACATTCAAAGAAAGGAATTGCCATGCGCTAATTAATGATATCAAAATTTTCATAAAATCTATAACTAAACATGTTTGTTCATAAATAGATAGAATTATGAAAATTTCGAATGTAACTCTATACCACAAATTTAAAAATCCAATAATTATCTCACTTTTTTTTATTGTCTGCTCGTACACACACGAAATTATAAAATAATCTAATATAATCCTACTATATGAATTTCAAAAATACGTATGATTGTCTAAAAAATATGCTAAAAATGCCAAACATAAACATTTTCAAATAGCAAAAAATCCCAAGAGATGACAATAGTACAATACTTATCAAAGAATCAATTCTCTTCCTCATTCCTCAATCGAAGGCAAAACCGACTCCGTACTATTTACTCCACAATAGTCAAAGACCGTTTCTCCATTGCATTGCATCCCGCGCTCGAAAGCTTAAAATATCCTTCCTAACATTTTTTCCCATTTTTTTTAATAATTCAAAATCAGCCATTGTTTCCCTTTCCCTCTCCCTTCTTTCCCTCCTTATCTTCCCGCCTCCCCCGCCCCCTACCCACCCATTTCTTCCGTATATATTCACACACTCCCACACCCTCCATAACACGCACTTCCCCCATCCCCTAGCCCACTGCCCACCCCCCAACCCAAAAAACCCCACCCAGACCAGATACTTCCCGCAACTCCATCGTTAACCATGAACAGCCGCACCAGGAGACAAGCTCCAAGAAGGGGGGAATCGCCTGCGTATCTCCGGTACTTAAAGCCTGGGGCATTAGCCCAACTGAGAGACTCGCGAATCAGCGCCAGAGCTCACCGGGTTGACTCAAAGCCAACTCAGATCTCGTCTCCTCCACGACCAGCAACTCCGCCACAGATTGGGCCTTCTGACGGGCCCTCTTCTCCTTGCTTTTCGGCCCGGATCTATGGTCCTCGCTGCCCTCAGAGGAAGAAACTCGTGGCCGCTAAGGGTCCTCTCTTTGTTGGCCCGAATGTTACTGGTCATGCCCAGGAGCCCGGCCCGATTAGCGATAGTAGTAATCTTAGTGTTCTTGTTGCCCATTGAATGCAACTGTAAAATGCCAAAGGTTTTGTATTTTTAGTGTTTTACCTGTTGTAGATTTTTTCTTTTTCTTATTCAGAAAATATCCCATCATGGATTTAATGTAGGGAAAAATTTTTGTTAATGTTGGTTTTAGCAATAAAAAAAAGTGATAGTTAGCCTTCATTTATATGCTAATGATGGTATTATTTTGCTAATTTTATCACTCTTGACATTTAATTATGAATTAATTAGGGTTTAGATTTAGTTAACTTAATAATTTAAGCACTCTATGAGTATTTAAAATAAAAAGCAGTATGTTATAAGGATTAATGACTTAATTATGTTGAATTTGTTTCTTTTTGGTAAATTAATGCGTACTCTAAAAGCAGCTTATAAAGTCTATGAATCTTATATCAAAGATGTTTCTTGTCATAGTTATGATTTTATTTAAGTATAATTTATGGTTGATGTTTGTTTTAGCCTATCTTGATTGATGATTATGCATTGATTGTTTGGATCTGTGCTTTGTTGGCATTGTGTTGCATTTCTGTCTTCCCCTTTTGTGTTAATCTCTTATTACAGTACTAGTATTATTTAGGATGGATATTACAAGAACCTTTTGCAATATGAGATTGCATTTTATATAAAAAAAATTAAATATATAAATTGCAATACGTGTTGTAATTTTTCATTTTATGACACAATTACGGTTCTTTTAACATTTTATATGAATTATAGATGATAAAGTTAAAATTAAAAAAATCATAACAATATTAAGCAATACTTCCATCCATTACGCCGTCACTTAAATCAATATTATTAAACCATTTCTTAAAATTAACAAATCATAATAACTTAAGCATGTTATATAACTTAAGCTTGCTAAAATGGTAAATCCTAATTCTTTAAGAAAACTCTAAATCCTTTAATAATCGGATCAAATTTTTAAAACCTCTACCTTGCATCCTTTAAAATGCTACGCGAGGCCAGTGTTTGTTTTTAAAAATTTTATCGAATTGTTTGGATTGTTTTTAAAAATTTTGATTTTAAAAAATTTTAAAAAAAAAGTTTTTCTGAATTGTTTGACTATCGCTCCTATATGGCACGATGCCTAGTTAGATTTTAAAAAAAAAATATTTCTGAATTCTCTGGCCTTTCCTACATCGCGCGATGGCCAGAAAGATTTAAAAAAAAAAAAAATTTCCCTGCCCGTCACGCTTACTCCGTGCAATGGGCATATATTGATTCCACCAAGCCTAACCACCATATTTGACAGACTTTTTGGGTATTTAACAATATTCTGATCAACTGATCCTCTTTTATTTGCTAAATAAAAATATTCCTAAATCACTTCATTTACTTCAAGAAAATAATTACTGATAAAACAATCTGTACTAGTACTATCAGATCATAATGCTATAACTTATAAAAATATAAATTTAAAAAATAAAAGAAATATTTGCAACGAAATACACTTGTACCAATTTAACTCTTATAAGCTCAAAACCGATTTCTTATGAACTTTATATATATTTTTTCAACTTCTTTGCAACTAGTGCCCAAACTTTCAAATTGTTATGATCATTATAAAAATCAACTCAAAATAAGTAAATAAATTATATCAAACTCTTTCACAATCACAAAAAGGAAAAAATTAAACAAAATTCAATTTATTATAATTTACAAATAAGATATTGCATAGTCATCCAAAAAAATGAGTAAGAAAGGATATCGAAGAAGAAAAAAGAGAAGAAAGTGACTTTTGTTTTCTTTTTTTCAATTTTTGGGCTTCATCTGTTTGACATGTGAATTATGTATCAATTGAGGATTAATGTAATCTTTTTACAATTACTAGAGAAGGTAAATGATATTTTTAAAAGCTCAAGGGAGCCAAGTGATATTAGGAGAAACTTCCAAGGAGGTTTCTGATATCATCCCTTTACAGATAACCACAATCAGAATCAGAGGCAGAAATGGCACAGACAAGAAAACAAAGTGAAAAAAACTCATTTTAGAAGCAGATTTTTTAGCATGAAATGCTGAGAGTCAAAATTTGAGATCCTACAGTCAAAAGGAATCTATAGAAGCCAAACATCTAGGATCCATCTACCCTCCAGAGCTGAGGTTGAGTATTTCAATCTGCTAACAACTTACAGCATGCATCCTATCCAACAGGAGCCGAGGATTTACATTTATGATCCCAGAGCAAAAACTGATCCTGATGCATCTCGTCTCCAACTGACTAGTTAAGCAGCTCATTAATTAAGGAACTCATCACTCTATGGCAAATCGCTGTTCTTTCCTATTTTTTTTCTTGACTTTGTCGCTTCCACTGTGTACTTTAGATGCCTTTTTACGTTTCACTGATACCATTTCCTCAACAACTCTATCTGGTATTTCACTGAAATCTTTTGGCTGAGGCAGCAGATCCTTGTTCTTGCTTATTTTCCTTGACTTGAGATTTTTGTTTCCCTTGTGCATTGTGGATGCCTTTTTCCGTTTCGCAGGTAGTGCACCTTCATCAGTTCCATCTGATATGTTGTCTGGAGCTTGTTCCTGTTGTGGCAAATCAGCAGGAGCAACTTCTTCTGCACAAGCAAAATTCCATCTCAAAACTTTTTTATTTTGTCAGCCTCCAGCCCTACTAGCTGAGCTGGCTCTTGGGCAATTTTTAAATACAATGTTACTATAATATTGGAGCTTTCTACCGAACAGGCCACTTTTTGTAGTCAAATTATATGAACAAGGGATAAGATGGGGAAAAACTCAACCAGGGAAAAGGAGACTTATACAGAACAGAGACTTGGTTCGCTCATGAAATGGAAACAGTTCTTCATGGGGAAAAAGAATTAATCCTAAGTCTTCATCTATAACATGCAACACTACCCACACCCAGCAGAAAAAGTGTATAGCAGCAAGCTGGAAAATGTGTAAAAATCACTTCATATCCAGAGATGCTCAATTTGTGCACTCTGAATCACACACCAATTGAGATCAGTCCACATTGCAGTTTCAACATAAGCAACATTAACAAAAGAGAATAGACTCACTTCCATTTCTATAATAAGAATCAAAAACAACATCGTGAAGATGCTGCTTCAAGAAAACCTGCATAAAACATTGAAAGAAAAAAGTTAAAATACTGAAAAAAAAATTGTTCAACAAAGAAAATGGGTTTGAAAAGTGAATCCTGAATAAAATTAGCACCATATTCACATTTTACTCACAACTTTATTTTCACACACCCTCCTAGCTCCAGAAGGCCTCCTAATTAATTGGCCTCAAAATGTAAGACCTAAATGTATTGTTGAAGGTCAAGTCCAAACAAAATTGATTTCAAGATACAAATGCTTCAACACCTCCAGTTTCCAGTTTAGAACTTTAAAGAGGGGAAGGGACTTGCATAGGGCTAGTTCTCCATGGATTTAATGAAACCAAGTGGGGTCGGAGGAGGGCTATAATAAAAAAGGAAACAAAAGCCAGTGATAAGCTATGCCTGCATTTCTTAAGACGTATATATACTCCAAATTTGAACAAGGAACCACTGCAGCCCTCAACCAATGACATGTTACTCTAGATGGCCAACATAGCTAAATTTGTTATCCAGTTTGACTTGTCACATTATCTTAATGCTTGTTTCCAATTAAACCATTCAGCTTCTTTAATCCAAGTTAGTTCATGGAATCAGGAATCATTCAAATGAACAACAAAAATAAGATCTTCCTCATTAACGAAAATCCCCTACACAGTCAAACTTCAGCAGATTTCATAGAGAAAACAAAGATTCTACTGAAAAACCTATCAAACAATAGCCGCACTTGTGCGAAAATAGCTGTCCTTAGAATAGTACACATACATAAGCAAAATTTCCCAGTAAATTAGTACTATCTTCTCAGCAAGGTGTAACCCACAGAATTAGGTAGCAGAGGTTATTCCTCCACATCTCAATGAAAGGAGGACACAACAGGATACAAATTTAACAGAATATTAACCTGACATGCAGATAGGGAGGGGGAAAAAATAACATGCATATTGATGATAGCAAAAAGGAAAGAGTTTTTGAACTGAGATCATCAACAACTTTACAACTAATAGTCTCAAAAATTACCGGAGACAAAAGTTGTCGTGAATTTATATCCCAAATGCGCAGATAGTTGTCCAACCCTGAAAAAGAGTACATTATGTTAGCAATCAAACTCATGAAAAGACAATTCTTGGAATCAGCTGCAACTGTCTAAGAGCTGCTACTCCGGTTCAGCTACATCAAAATTGAAAATGAGAGGATGGCTTAAGATATCTTTCATGATACAACAAACTATGCATTACAATGGGTCTGATACCATCGCTTTCCGCCCACACAGGGCCTCTAATGCTTTGGAGGACAGGGTGTCACAAGGACAAATTAGCCAAACACCTCCCCCCACTCTTCCCCCTCCCCAGGAAAAAAAATTGACATTTCAAAAGTGTAATGGGAACTTTTGTCTGGAGTTAAAGAAGAAACAATACTTACCACAGGATGCTATCACAGGAAGTTCTGGATGCCTCACTATGGATCTAATACTTCCAGAACATTTCCCAATGAAGCTTCCCAACAGTTTCCCTGAGATACACAAAAATCAAACATTAAACTTGACTGATTCATCAAACACAGAGCAATTCCAGGCTTCTCTGAAAAAAAGCCCGGTGCAGACTACATCTTGTGACTTAGGGATCATGAGAAATAAAAGAATTCGCAAGTGAATTAAATAAATGAGAAGATGTGAATTAGTGACACTAAATATGGTATAAGTAATAATATGGATGAAGACAGCTTAGCCAAGATATATGAAAAGGCCACAGCACTGATTTCGGAGGTGCAATGAATCTTTTCTTTATATACTTATTTATTTATTTATTTATTTGGGGATGAGTAAAAGAGGTTGATAAAATCAAATTATTAACATAAACAATTAAAAGACACTTGCCTTAATAACCTAAAAGAATAATCTCTTGTAGGGAAAGTGAAAAGGCTTATGATACTGCACTCAATGCATTTTCTACAGAAATCCCTACAAGCACTAGTATAATTTCAGTATACTGTTGTAGACTCTAGTACATGGACTTTGACTTGATCTCATATACTAACAACAATTATTACCAGTAATATTATTTTTGGGATAGTGGAACCCATATTCAATAATCTAAAAACCAAAAACAATAAAGACACAGAGCTAATCTATATTATCTCCTCTTAAGTAAACATCAATTAGCTACTATCTAGAACAATTCATGCTGGCACTGTAGCCTGCTTTTTGCACCAACCAACATATGGAATGGAACCATCTGACATCCCTAGTCTGAGATGAGAAATTGTAATGTAACCATTCACAACTTTTTTCCATTAAAAAATCTCATATTTCATTTAACGCTTCACTTGTTCCCCTCCATGGACGATCTTCAGTCTTTTCCTTTGTTCATAGATACAGCCCGACTTAAGACTAATTTCCATAGATCCAGCTTGGTGCAAAACATATCAACCAGAAAATTCAAAACTAAATATTCCAAACTTCTAATTCCACATTGTATCAATAATAAACAGACAAAAAGTCATGGCTATCAGGGAAACATTCCAAAACTGCATAAACAGAATCAATTGAGAACCCAACTGCAAGCACGTAAATGTGGCGATTCAAATTTGACCTCAATGCTCACCCCACTCACCAAGAGAGGCCAAGTTAAACTGCCCACAAACATTCACTTCAATAGAGAACTCAACAAAATGTAGGCAGTGGATTTTAGGCTGCTCAATTTTTGAGAACCAAAACTAAGCAAGAATCTACAAGGGAGTAATAAGAACTGAAGCCAAGCACAAACCCCATATCAATGAGTATAAACATGCAAGTACTTGATCTTTGCCAGTTTATTTAATTTGAAACGAACAATTAATCGACCAAAATTTTCAAAAACAGATTATCAATATTTTGGGCCAATGGCTACTTCTACATTCATACTTCATGTTCCACTCCAGCCAAAACTCTCATAAACAGATCTAAGAGGCATGCTTATGATGACACAGTGTGATACCACAAATAAATATTTTCAATAGCGTAAAATTTCATATATCAGCCTTTATAACTTGTAGGCAACCAATAATTTTTTGGACCAAATCTCAGTCATGGGGCAAAAATACAACCAAACAACAAAAAGAACATGAAACAAGATAAGCATGAGATTAGATGCTCATGAAGCTCCAAACCTGTGCGAATATCAAAAGAAGCTAAGTCTCCTGATCCATTTCCAACATAAATTGCATGTCCATCTAGGTCTCCAGCAACAGATTTGATAGCGGTCTCTCGAAAGTCAAATGACATGATGGGCCTTCGTTGAGCAGAAACATCATAAAGACGCACCTGCAGAAATCATTATGTAGAATTTTTCTGATCAGCCAGAGACAACAACAGGCGGCAGAAATATGATCTCCCCAAAGAAAATAACAGGGAAGAGTCCGGATATTTTGTTTTTAAAATTCACAACTACGTCATGTAGGCAACAAACCATGCTTCTCCAGTCAACTCAGTTTAGCGCTAACAAACTATAACACCACAAATTTCCACGAAACTTCTGTCATAACATGATTACCACGAAGACAGAAAGGCTACAATTATAAGCAACACACTTTTAAGGTTTGCAAAACAAAGGGCATTTGCTTTCTCCCTATTCATAACCACTTAACCAATGCTTCTCACCCGACAACTCTTTATGCAACTTAAGTAAAGGTTAATGTTAGATGAAAAAAGATTCAGTGGTTTAAAGGAGCAGCAGAGATCAATCAAAGACCAAATTTGTAAAAGCATCATTTTCTTTTTTGGCTTTTCCAGTTTTTGCACTTAGAAAGTTCACTTACTTCAGTGCATAAAAAGTGCTAGGCTCTTGGTTCTTTTGCCCTAAAGCACACTGGACACTTACTTAGAACTCATAAGAACAGTCTATTGTGTAATTAACCAAAACAAGAGCAGATTGCTTTAAAAAATTTTAGCTTCCCTTTCGTTTACTGTATGGGAAGAAAATCTAGAGATAGAAGTCTTGACAGGATTTTTACCAGGACAGAGCAGTTAAACAAGTAGCAATGCATTTCATGGTAGGTATAAATACAGAAATATAACTCTTGTTACTAATATTACTATGATGATTATTATCATTTAACACAAAATTGAGCCATCCCTTTAAATCTCTGAAAAATGAGAAGAGCCAAAAAAAAAAGCGCAAAAATATTGATGAAATATTGTGGAGAAACTCTGAATTCAAAAAGTCACTTGCTCATGTCACATCTGCTTTAAAACAAGAAATGGAGATCCCTAAGTACTTAAGAGATATCAAAGCCCAACAATCAAGAAGGAAGGAAATGTACTTCTAGTGGAATATAAAATTATAAAAAGTTAAGGCACAAATTACATCCTTGGTGTAGGTGAAAGTCATGCACCTGACTGCATGATCAAACTGTATTCCTTTAGAAAATACCTGGTGAAAGTTAGTGCCTGACACAAATTTCCGGTGATCTTCGTTGCCTAAAAATGATGCACACGTGAACCATGTTGGGCTAAATATGCCAAGGCTGTTTTTAACAGGCTGCAGAAGATAGAAAGTGGCAACCAAATGCCTCAGCCAGCAACTTTAGGAAAGTCTTTCACATAAATCACGTATACAGAAAGGAAAAACTCACAGATTTGGCATTCCAGAGTTTTGAACTTGTGTGAAGGTCCCATATATTAACCTCAACTCCTTTCCTATATTACAAAAGAGAAAGTTTCCAGAGACCTTCAACCAAATCACCAGAAAGTTCATTCATTCTCTATAGTAATGCATTAAGGATGCTATCCTATTGAAGCTTACAAATACTTACCCTCCAAATAATGCATAGCATTCACTTTCATCCACTTTGGCAAATAAGATGTCACCAGAACCACACGCATTCCAAGTAGTCTCTGTAGCATTACCTTTACTATCTGTTTGTGATTGGGGGATTTCAATAGCCCTCATGGTTGTGCACCCTTTAATTGTACATGTAAGAAAGGTACATAATCTAAAACAAGGAAAGAGAAATTGAATAGGATTAAAGAAATGAAACTGAAGAATAACAGCATATTGCAAGATGTGTCAAATAAACTGCAGCTTATGGGCTACCAGAGTTTTAAGTATGTCCATGTATGCTTGACTATCTTCTTTTGAAAGTAAACAAGATCAATGTAGTAAAATTCTACATTAACAGAAAGCATGTCAAGATCTTACCTGGATGATGACTCAATACTCTGCTTCCTGAACAAATGCAAACCAACAATGGCGTCACTTTCAGGACATACATCAGTTTGACTAGCATTGGGAATTGAAGCTTGAAGGTTTCCATTGACAGGACTGAGAATTTCAATCTGAAAAATTGGCATGAAATCAGAAAGAGTTACTTGGGAAAGTAGACAAATTGCTTGGTTTAATATGTGAAGAGAAATGACTCACCAAACCATTTTTTCGAGCAACACCTAACAGCTGCAACAGATTAGCAAAACAAATCAAAACAAGTGTAGACTTTATTGCAACTACATTTCAGCAGTTAATAGAAAATCATAACAGCAAAAACGTGTTAAAAGTAAATTTATGCTGATATATTTCAGTTATATGCATGCTTATAGAGATTACTCCCTTAAAACCAAATATCCCATGCTAACAGTAAATATGCCTACAAAAAGCGAAGAGATATACGTAAAATACAGTAGCAGAACTCCACAAAAAGTCACTAATTATATTCTCCAATAAAAAAGTCAAATTTTCCATTGTAAATGCAACCTGTATTTTGCTTTGCTTATGCAGAATGATCAATCATAAGCAATAGTAGGCCTGCAAGCATGGTGCACCTCATACTTCCATCATTTTTACAATTCTTCGTGGCCAATGAAAAGCATCATCAACAACTAACATGGTGATTAAACTTGCAAGTATGTTTGACAGATTTCAAGTTCAAGCTAGGCACTTCTCCAAATTTATACACCTTCTTATCCAACAATTCATTATTCAATTTTGCATTCAGTTCCAATTAACCCACAATCTCCACTTTCCTTGAAAAAAGCATAAAATTTTCAAAGAGAACAGCTTTTACCAAGTGAAATTATTCTACCAAACATTTCAGTCACAGGAACACTTAATCAAATCAAGCGATTCACAAAATTCATACAGGTTCTGACAAACGGTCGATAATCGATGCAGCAACAATAGCTCTTGTAGAATCAGGTTCCCCCCACGTTTCCACCACCTTAGGAACTGATTTTTCCTGCCCTCTAGCTTCAATAACTATTAACAACCAAAAAAAACCCAAAAAATTAAAAATACTAAATTCATGAGCTCAAAATCAGAAGGGATATCACATCTTCACCCAAAAAAAAACTAACTTTGACAAGAATAAATGAACAAATAACTAAAAATGCAGTAATTGAGTTGAAATTAGTATTAGTACCTTTTATTAAGCCAAGACTATCGAAGGTTAAAGCTCGAAGTGGAGGGCAACCGGGGTTATCTACAGTACTAGTTCGGGGCATTGTTCTTTTTTCTTCTGGGATTTTTTTTAAAATTTTCTCGAAAGATGTTAACCGGATAATCAGTGCAGGAGTGTGTTGGAGGTTTAGTTGGATAATCAACGGTTGGTTTTCGTACTCCGGCGCGAAAAGGGGTGGTGGGTTTAGGAGCACCAGGCAGTGGGAAAGGCGCCGGTGGTTTGGGGTTTCTAGCGACGACGACGAGGGGCTGGCCGCGGTTGTGCCTGAAATTTTCAGTTTCAGGAGGCTGGCAAAACTTAAAAGTTAATTGGGCTAAACCTGACAATTATGTCCAAAACCCAATAACCCAACCAAACCCATCCATTAATTTGAGAGGTTGGGTTGGGTAAGTTGGATATTGGGTCAATTTTAGGTTGGGTAATAAAAATCCACATATATTTTGGACAATTTGAGTGTTAGATACCCATTATCCAACTTAAATTAAAAAACAAATAATCAAATTACAAGGGATGAGATCTGGGATACAGAAACATTTCATTGTTCATGAAACAGCATGAGACATGAGCCAAAACAGGGCCTCCATGTATGGATACTTAACAAAATTATATGAACTACTTAACAATAATACTTACTTGCATGCGTCGACGTTTTATTATTTTCTCATGTTCAGGGCATTCCATTCCTTTTGCTTTCATAATATTTTTCGTCACTTCTTCTTTTGTCATGCAATCAAATATAAGCCCATTTGGATTGTTATTTTTTAAAAATTTTATAAAAAATATACTGAAACGATTTAATATATATATATAATAACAAAATAATTAAAAAAATGCGTTCAATAAAATATAAAAAAAAATTGGGAAAAAAAATAATCCGAGCAAGTTTGCAGACACCATATCATATGTGTGCATTTCCCACTTCTTGTTGTACTAGTACGTCATTTCCGTTCTCAGTTCTAGTAGACTAGTTTAAAAAGTGAGTGTGTGTTTGTATCTGTGAGTGGTTTAGTGTGTGAAAATATGTCTATCTATGTGAAAATGTGTTTATGTGTGTGAAAATTTTTTTGAAAAAATCGCCAATTTGATTCCTAAACTTTTTCACTTAAACCAATTTCATCCTTTACGATTTTTGTTCACTAATTTAGTCCTCAAACAATTTTATCGAGTTCAATGTAGGACTTATTGGGTGGCGCCATTGCATTTTATGTATTTTCCACGGCGGATCAAGGATATAATTGGAACGACAGGTTTAATTATTTAATTATAGGGATTATAATAGCAACTTTGACACGATGAAAGAAAAGAAACCTTTGAAAATTGGGAGAGGAGCTCATAGAAATTAGGGCAAGTCGTCGAACTTGGATATTTGCAAGTGAAATGCAATCAAGTAGAAACTTCGACAACTCCGCCTCAAGTTGATATAGCAGCCAACACTCAAATCTGGATAGCCGAGCAAGTGGGCAATCGACAGGGGTAAAAGGAGGGAGGGTAGAATTCTATAATGGGGATGAGACAGTAATTTGTCATTGTCGTGAAAAATGTAGAATTGTAACTTCATGGACATTGGCGAACCCAGGCAAAAGATTTCATGGATGCATAAATTATGGGGTAATTTTTACAATTAATCACGACATATTGCTTGCATATTTTGATGTATTATATAATTTACTACAACTAATAGCTGGAATTAATGGTCATTGTAGACCCCAAAAGCCTGCAATTATTTTCTGTGGTATGATCTACCTATGCAACAGATGACAAAAAATATGATGGCGAGAATTTTGAAGAATTTGAGGAAAGATGAGGAAGAAAATAATTTCATGAAAATTGAACTCTCTAAGCTTGTAGAAGAAAACAAGGCATTCAAAAGTGAAATTAGGAAATTGAAAGCAGCAAGAAAGTGGCTAATGTTGGTCGTGATTTGCATATGTATTATGGTTATTGCTGTACTATTATCCAGTGACAATGAAAGGAATGTCAACTTAAAAATGCTACATTAGATCCTGCTGTATGAAGTTAGCAGTTGAGTAATTGCTTCATGTAATTTGAATGCTATAATGTTGGAATGTAGACATTGTGTATGGAACATGTTCATGTACTAAAATGAAACATTGTCTCAAATGATGTTTTTGTAAAATAATTGAGAGATTTTGTCAAAGTTACTGAGCACATTATCTCAAACGACATCGTTGTAAAATGATTGAGAGATTTTGTCAGTTGTTGGACACATTACCTTGAAAGACGTCTTTGTTAAAATTTTACCATAGATTCACCTCAAGTTGTATAAAAAATTTGACAGAGTTTCGTCTTAAATTTTGACAATCCTTACTCACACAATTATATAAAAAATTTGACAGAATTTCATCTTAAATTTTGACAATCCCTACTCACATAATTATCAAATATATCATATAAAATGCTAAACAACAAAAAGAAAGTCAAAGTAAATGGTACAGGAAGAGTGCCAATAAAAGTTCATAATCATCAACATAGGTGTGACATTGCCAATATAGCAGGCTGAATTTTACAAAAGGATTGAATTCACTTTAGACAAAATGCAGTCACATCAGATCATTAGAAGTTGACACATGTATATTGACCAAAATACATCAAATTCCTATTGTTAATCCAATTAGTACTTTATGACAAAATCGAAGCTCTTAATGTACAAAACAGAGCATATCCCACAAAATAGAAGCTTTTTATTCCCAAGTTCCATTAAGTTGATCGGGTGACAATATCATCTTCTTCATCTAACAGCCTATGTGCTTGCACAAATAAAATCACATGTCAAAAGCCATAAACAGTCTCTTTTTAAGTCATGTCAAAATCATTGTCTAGCAAATGTGCAAGACATGCTGTTAACTTTATAAATTACTTCAACTTACTGTCTCCTTTTTCCTAGTCATTTTTCCCTTTGATGGAGGGAATGGACCAAAAATAGTCATAGCAGCCTTCATTTTTCTCCATGCTTGAGCTTGCCAGGTTCCACATGTTTGCCGGTTATGTCCTAAATCATGACAGAAGGAACACTTGGTGAATTTCTTTTGCACTTCAGGTAGTTCTTCTTGAGCTAATGGCTATAAATCAATAACCTCTTGTTCATCAATAGCAGCCTGCGCTTTATCACCTAACCATGAAATAAAGTTAAAACAGTTAACAAGTACAAGAATAAAATTATTATGAACTACAAATACATGGAAAAATCCTATTGTTGACCAGTTGGAACATCTGGCATTGAGCAAGATTCTGGAGGTACTTTAGTCAGCTCATTGTCGAACACTTGATCTGTACACATCAAAGCACCATTAGTTAAGTATTACATCGTAAAACCAGTGGAGGGATAGGTCAAATTACCAGGTTTTGGGGGTAATTCACATGTAGCATTCTTCCTTGTCCCGAGATTTTGTGGACAAGTTCTTTTGTTATGGCCAAGTGTCTTGCATTTGCTACACTTGTTGGAGTTGGACGGTGGTGGTCTCTTATTGCTAGATGCACCAAACTCATTAGGAGGTACTAGCAGTGGATACTTTCTCACTATATTCCCCTTTTGATTGCATTTTTTACGTGTCATTCTAATAAGGCCAGATTTGGAAAGTTTGGTAGCCCCCTTCGAATTAGGCCTAGGCTCTTCTGGTTCCCTTCTTCTTACTTTCTTTGGCTGACTAGGTAACTTCAACTTCAAGGGTGATAAGATAGGATCCTTATCCGATTGCACCCAAACATTTGGCCCACTCAAAAAAACAATTGCTGGCTCATAAGCCTTCAAGTAACTGTCTCGTGAGTAATAATGATGAACAAGACTTTCTGGCTCTTGACCTGTTAAAGAAATACAACAAATCACATGGCAGCATGGCAGTCCAGTCAACTCCCATCTCTTGCAGCTACAGGTTTGCTACTTTAAGTCCACCACATGTTTGCCTCCATACATGTGTGTAACCTCAAATTTATCTTGTTCAGACCATCTCGCAATGTTTGCAGCTGTTTCTGTTTTTGCCTTCTCTAGTTTCTTTCTAATTTTTGGGCAGATCTTATCACTCATCTTCTTCATCCACTCCCTTTTTGTATGAAACCTTTCCATTAGATAGATTCTAATAGTCTCAAGCATTCCAAGGATTGGCTTTTCCCTTGCATCCATTATGACCGAATTAAAGCTTTCACATACATTATTAAGGAGAATGTCACACTTGGCAGCTACTCGAAAGTGTGATCTTGGCCAGTGATAGGGAGAGCTGTTGTCATTTATGATTTAACCACTTCCAAGTAGCTACATCATAATCCCTTAAACACTCAATCTAATTTTCAAACATCCTCATGTACGATGACCTTGCACATGTCCAAAATATTTCCTTTAATGCTTCACCCGGATGATATTTTTTGAAATTGTTGTGCAAGTGCCTTACACACTGTCTGTGCTCAACATCAGGAATGACTTTCTGAATTGCAGATCCTAAACCCTGCAAAAAAGACAAACGTAGGTTCAAAACAATCAGTAAGCATTCATATATTTGTAATAAACATATACAAAATCATAACTTCCTAACACTTACACTCCTTTTGTTAGTCAACTAAAGGTGTGTTTAATAAAATTGAAGTCTAAAAACTAAAATCTGAAATCTGAAATGTGAAGTCTGAAAACTGAAATCTGAAATCTGAAATGTGAAGTTTGAAAGTCTGAATCTATTAAATTATTGAATTGTTAAATATTAAATCTAATAAATTTGAGTGTATATCACATTTAGAGATAAATGAATAGTTTATCACTTAATTTTGGGAGTAAATTTTGTCTAAGAAATTCAGTGCCAATTAATTAATTTAGATGTTTAATTTTTTTTATTAAACGGTCTGAATATATTAAGATTTGAATTCATTAAGTTTAAGTGCTGAATTGGGTGTTTTCAAACAAGGCCTAACTTTGACTACCAAGTTTTAGAAGGAACAATGGATAAAATCGAGTGGATGGCTTAAAGGACCTCTTCAACCCGTAGTAGTCTTCTTCTTCCTCGTCCTCAAAATATCCGACACCTTAATCTCATATTGAGTGATGGCGGTAAGACTCTACCACAGCACCATAACCACCACCCACTACTTCTAGAAGTTACCCAATTTAATCATTTATGAACAACACAGACTCCGTTTGGATTAGCTGTTTTTGGAGATATTTTTTAAAAATTTTATTGTAACTGTATATATGAAAAACTTTTACTGTAAATGCTTTTTGGATTGTTTTTAGAGGTATTTTTAAAATATATTTTTGAGTATTTTTATAATTTACAATTTTTTTGGGATTTTTTAAAAATATATGTTGTCTCTGTTTCTATATATTAATATTTATTTATTTATATACATAATATTTTTTATTACAATTTTGTTTTATAATATGTATATTAATATATATTTATATATATTATAAATATAATTTATAAATATAATATGTATATTAGTATATATTTAATATACATATATAAATATATATATATATATTATAAAAATTGAAATATATATATATTTATATATACAAATAAAAATATATATTTATATAAATATATTTATAAATATATTTTAAACAAAATATTTATATTTATATATTCAATATATATTTATTTATTTCAATTGATATAATTAGGGATGGCAACGGGGCGGGGTTGGGGCGGGGGACCCCTCCCCCACCCCCCGCCCCGTTGCCTATTAGTTCCCCCCGTCCCCCGCCTCCCGCTCCCCCCGCCCCGCCCCGCCCCCGCCCCGCCTTGCCCCGCTTCCCCCGCGGGTGCCCCCGCGGGGTTAATAAAATTTTATTATATGATTTTATTATTATTAAATTTTAATAAATAATCAAGTACTAAAATATCAACACATCACCAAATTATTATTCATTGTAATTTTACAATTGAAACTCATAAAAACAATCAAACAGAAGTTATTTGAATACAATCCAATATGATGAAATAAATATAACTAAAATAGTCAAGTTTTCACTTTTAGTACAAATGCAATCACTAATTCATTATTGTGTTTGTGCTTTTTTTTTGAGAAAAAAGTGTTATTCTATTAAGTGTAATTAGAAATTTAGTATAAATGTATTATTAAATTTAGTATAACTAATTAATAAATTCTATTAGTAGACATGTATAATTATTCATATAATTGATAATATCAATTATATTACATAAACTAATATACATTATATAATACATATAACTAATAATATCATTATCATAAGTTTATAACTAATTAATTTACATATTATATATAATTATATATATATATATATATATATTTTTTTTTTTGCGGGTGGCGGGGCGGGGGTATACTCCCCCGTCCCCCGCCCCGTTTCTAAGCGGGGGGAAAAAATTCCCCCCCGCCCCCGCCCCAACCCCCGCCCCGAGACCCCCCCGCGGGCACCCGCCCCCATTGCCATCCCTAGATATAATATGTATAATATACTAATATACATAATTGAAATATACATATTAATATTACTATAATTTATATATATATATAATATACATAATTGAAATATACATATTAATATATATTAATATACATATTATAAAAAAATTGAAATAAATATATTTATATATTTATATAAATAAATATATTATAGATATTTATATAAATACAAATATAAATATATTTATAAATATATATAAATATATTTTTACTATTATATATATTATACATATTAATATACATAATTGAAATATACATATTAATATTACTATAATTTTTATATATATAATATAATATACATAATTGAAATATACATATTATAAAAAATTTGAAATAAATATATTTATAAATTTATTTAAATATATATGAATAAATATATATATAAATATAATTATAAATATATATAAAATTTTTTAAACAAAATATTAATATTTATATATAAATATATTTATTTATTTCAATTGATATAATATATATAATATACATATTAATATTACTATAATTTATATATATATATATAATATAATATACATAATTGAAATATACAAATTGAAATATACATATTAATATATATTAATATACATATTATAAAACAAAGTTGAAATAAATATATTTATATAAATATATAAAAATAAATTTTACACAAACTATTAATATTTGTATATGAATATATATATTTATTTCAATTGATATAATATATATAATATACATAATTGAAATATACAAATTGAATTATACATATTAATATATATTAATATACATATTATAAAATAAAATTGAAATAAAAAATATTATATATATAAATATATATAAATATATATATAATATAAAACGAAATTGAAATCGAAAAATCTGATTTCTATTTCCGATTTCAAAAACTCCATTACCGAATTCGAACCAAATTCGCTTAATTTGAAATAACAAATTTTGAATTTTTTAATATATATATTTGGAGTTGTTTTTTATATATTGTTTGGATATGGTGTTTTTGGAGTTATTTTTGTTTGTGTATTACTGTAGCATTGTAGATGAAAAAATTGTTTTTCAAAAAATGCTGAATCCAAACAGAGCCATAATTTTCACATAATCCAAGGCACCAAAAGACATCCCCAAAATACTACCATTACTGAGAAAATCTATGTCAAATCTAATGGAACCATGGAAGAAATATGAAATATATATATATACACACACACACCAAAGAACAATTTCCTTGTCATAACAACCAAAACCAACCAAATTCCACATATGATAAGAAGAAATCAGTACATAATAAGCTTTTTCCAAATCAACCATATATATTCAAATCTTAATTTCTAAATGCATTTGATTCTTCTTATTTGCTTGTTTTGAATTAGATCCTATCTTAAATTGTCTAAGAAATGCAGCCATGTTTAATATTTTATTTAGTCTTTTATCTTCTCAGGAACAACCGAGCCTATGCGTGGAACATCCTATCCTGGACTTACCAACCGACTTATAAAGCTTCAAAATCTTACTAATGATAAGATAAAATCATAAATGAAATATATAACATAAGAGCATAAATTAGAAATTTAATATAAGAAGTAATTCAAAATTAGCGATAACTATGGCTCTGATACCAGAAATTTATATGCGTATGAAAGCATATAAAATTTAGATAAACTTGAGAAATAAGACTTACAAATAATCAGAGTGACCTTTGCAATGGAAGCTTTAAATTTCAGAGGCTTTTGGATGAAATCAAACATCGAATTTTTATTGAACTTCTTGAATCAAAGGGCGTACAAAGAAATATAAAAACTGGAAGAGGAAGGTTTACAGAGAGAGAAATTCTTAGAATTGCTAAAAGACTCGATGCCCTTCTTTTTTATTTTGAGTTCTATTTATAGAGACTTCCTTCTTTGAATTTCATTTGCATTTGATTGCCGACACTTTTCATTTGAATTTCATTTGCTTTTCTTGCCGACACCTTATCCTCTTGCAATTGGTTCTTTTGAGATTCTTATTTTATCTTGAATCAGCATTTGTGAACTTGACCGACAACTTTATTAAAAGTCTGTCGGGTCTTGAGCACATGGACCACCAAAAGGATCAAAAGTAGATTCCGATGATGACCCGGCTGACTCGTCTTTCTTGTCTTCTTTACCTTGATTTTGCAGATAATTCAGATATTCTTTGAGTATTTCCGGATTTTGCATCATCTTTTTCATTAAGAAATCATTTGCAATTATCTCTGCTGCCGAGCTGCTTGATTTTTCTTTTTTCTTTCTTCTGTGGAGTTGTGGGAGTATTAACTCCTTTTACAGATTGCTGATTTGGATTTGTTCTTAAAAAATATTCAAGAAAGAAATATTGCAACATTACTAGTATCAGGATTTACTGGACAATTAAAAAATTAGTGGGATAATGCCTTAACACTTCAAGATGAATTATCAATATTAGATCATACAATAGAAGTAGAATATTGATTTTCTATTAATGTCATTTTAGTTTCTATCTCTAAATCTTTAGTTTTTAATTCTATAATTTCCTTTTGTAATTGTTTTACTTGAATCTTTAAACTATTAATTTCTGTTTGAAGATCTTTAGTAGTTTCTTTTTTAATATTATTTATATTAGGGTATTTATCTAATAGTTTTGAAATACTAAATGGTTCAATTATCTTTGGCATCTTTTCTTCTTGTATAATTAAACTTTTTAATCTTTCTAAATATTCTCTTTTAGCTGAAGGATCTTCAATTTTTTCTATCATATCTAATAAAAACTCTTTATCTTCCTTTTTTGTTATTACATTAATGTATTTTGGATTATTTGAGCAGTTACAATCTTCTTCACTTTCTGAAGTACTTATATCATTATAATAGTCATCTTCTGAACTTTGTTCCTTTTCATTTATTAATAAATTTATTAATTTACTTTTTGTAGACACCAAATTTTTGTCAATTTTTAATATTTTCTCAAGATTTTTCTATTTAATTAATTATTTATTTTGTAGCATTTTAATGTGCATTTTTCTTATTTTTACAGGTTGTTTAGAAAAAACAAAAGAAGAAAAGAAAAATAACAAAAACAAAAAAAAAACAAACCCATTTGAAAAAAAAATCTCTCTGCCATATCCCCTTTTTTGCTCGCTACACACAAGATACAAAAACACACTCCTTATTCTCGGGGGGGGGACTGACAAAAAAAAAAGGAATGGCATTTTGGGGGCTCAAGAATATACACTCTTCCGGCTCTGACACAGAAAATCATCATTTTGGAAGATTCAGCACACAAACTCCATTTTTTTGGCTACAAGTCTCTCTCGGTTCGACCCAGGGGAAGAGACGGAGAAGCAAAAACAAGACCAACACTCCAATTTCCTCCCAAAAAAAAAAATCCCTCTCGGCTCACTTGATCAGACGAGAGGAACAAAAAAAAAAAAGGGACTCCTGACTCTCTCGGCTCTCTCTTGAAACAGGAGGGGAAAAACACACAAAAAAAAAAAGGAGGCTCTTGGCTCTTTCTTGGGGCTGGACCGAAAAGAAGAAGGAAAAAAAAGAGAAAAACTCCTCTCTCCCTCTCGGCTCTCCTCTCTCCCAAATTTTTTCCAACACATTTGCACACAACAAGGCAGCAATCGGTTGAATTGGAGCTTGGCAATTTCATCAAAAATCTGGGCAAAGGGACCAAACTCTTCATTGAGGTATTTATCTCCCTTTTTTTTTCCAGCTTTTCTTTTTTTAATTAACTAGATTGAATGTATGTGTGGTTACCCTTTTTATTGCTTATTTTTGCTGGTTTTTGTTGGTGTTGTATGGATGAAATTTTGGGATGGGTCACTGAACAAAATTAGGAAAAAAAGAAACGGTGCTGTGAATGCATGCCAAATGTTTGAAAAAATGTCTAAATGAAAAAATGAACCAAAGAAGCGAATTTGGCGTGTATGTTTTGCTTAAATGGAAGACCATTAGCTAGCAAAGATCTGAAAATGCTTGGTTACCCAAAATTTTGGGAGTTTTTGAGCCTTAAAAGCATTAGAATAATTTTCTTCATTTTTGGGGCTGTTTTGATTTAATGCATCCTTTTGTTGTTGTTTACTTGTCAAACTAAGATTATAGTTGTATTGTAGAAGTTATCAGGAGGGTTTTGGCATAATTTTTATGACTTTTGGTGAAGATGTGAGGGTTTTAAAAAAATAAAAACTGAACTGATTTCTTGGCATTTTGACCACTTTCGGCTCATTTTTTGTAAAAACTAACTCCGGAAATGGAATCTATGTTTGGTCTCAATGCTACTTGTTGTAGGTAATTTGGCTAGAGGAAAAAATGAATGAAACTTTCAAGGTCCAGGCTACTCATTTGCTACTTGGAGAGTGGATTGTGGAGTAGTCACAAAGAAAACAACAAAAATAATAGTTTTGTACCTAGATTTCTAAAAGTAACTTTTTTTTTTTTGTAAAAAAGGCAAACTATTTTTTTTTACCTTCCAAGTGAAAATCTATCCATAATAGTCAAATTATGAATCTTTTAAATTATTGTTGTGGAAGCATTGATTTTACTTACATATATCTTCTCAAATACCATCATATTCAATTTTTAAATCTAGTATTTGACGTTTCTCTCAAAATTGTAAAAGAATATGTTGTCCCAATTTACTTTTGAATGGTTGATATAATTCTTAATCGTTTTTTCTTAACAGCATCGAAGTTACACAAATCTAAAATGTGATACAAGCAGAAGACAAATGATACAATTTCTCTACCATGTGATGGCAGCAAGCATCATTTATTGCCATGAATTTATTTGAGAGAGCAAGTTTAGAGATGATGACTACATTAGAGGGATGTTGAGGGGGTGTGAAGGAACTAGGGAGAAGAAGGGAGAGCTATGATGTGAGATAGATTGTTGATGCTTATCTGATTTCTGTTATGTGCTATTGTGTTGTTGTTAAAATCTTGAGTGTTGTCTCTTTTGTTTTACTTTTTGACTTATTTCATCCCTTTGCAGTGCTGCAGGGTGTCTTTTTGTTGATACTTAGCCTGTGCACTGATCTGTTGGTGGTTTATGTCATTTTTCTTTAATATTCTGATATATGTTTCTTTTGGATAATATGACCTGCAGTTTCCATTTGGCTAAAACATTTGGTTGAAATATCTTTATTTATTGAAATTTTAAGCTGCTTTCTGCTAGTTGTAGGAGTTCATTAGCACTGAGGTTCTTAGCTTAAAAGAATAATTGTTGAATAATGAATCATTATACGATTCAAATTATGAGCTAATTCATTGTGATTATTTACAAATTCAATTGATTCGTACTAAAAATGATAATATGATTATAATGGATAGAAACTAAAAACAACTTGTAATGAGAGGAATGTTTTGAGAATAGGAAAATATTTGCAACATATCAACAAACACTAAAAAAGGAAGTCAGAAAATATTTTCACTGACAAACCAAATACCGGAAAATTATGAAAAAAAGGAATTTGGAAAATATTTTCACTAAGTAACCAAACACCGGAATATTATGGAGAAGGAAGTGATTTTCCAGGAAAATGACTTCGATATGAAAGATATTTTCAGTCCAACCAAACGGACCCTAAGTCTTTTGGCTTTTCCTTTGCAGAGTTCAATTAGCGCTTGGGTGGAGAGCAGAATGGAGGAGGGCGAGGGTGCTGGGGTTGTAGGTAGCAGCAGTGAGTTCCATGCAGATGAGCATCCTATGGAATTGGAATCACAATTGGAAGAAGAACATGAAGTCGATGATGAAGGAGAAGGCACTACTGCTAACACTATGGCTAATATTGAAGGAGAAGAAGAAGATGATGATGATGAGGATGAAGAGGAAGAAGGGTATAAATTCAGGTTCAGTGATGACATGGATCCTCTGGCTTTTACCAAAGAGGACGCATCTGGGCTCCAGCCTTACGAACAATTCCAGCGCCTGGAGCACGACTATGAAGCTTTGGCTGCCAAAAAGCGCAAGGCCCGTCTCCAAGCCATACCCCAAGGGTACCCTCTCTCTCTCCTTCTGACTATTTGCTAATCAAAAGCAACTTGCACTATTTCTTCAAGTCCTTTGAATGAGTATTGCTAATAATACCAGAGGAAAAAGATAGCTCCTCTATTAGCGCGACCAATTCTTCAAATTTTTACAACGTAGGTCGCTCTTATTTAGTTCCGTCTTCTTGTTATTGTGATTTTGATTGAAAATTCATCGTTTGTTTCCTATCAAGAGCTTCATGCAAATTGTGTTCTGTTTGCTTCAATAAGACATGTTTAATAAATTTTGGAAACAATCAAGTCATCCGGCTGTTGATTTTGCTGAGGTTATAGAAGATTGCTTCTCTTGTTGTTGTTGTTGATGGAACTAAATAAGGGCGACCTACATTGTAAAAATTTGAAAGAATTGGTCGCGCTAATAGAGGAGCTATCTTTTTCCTCTGGTTTTATTGAAGATTTTGCTGAGGTTATAGAAGTTTACACACACTGGCATATATATATATTTGCAGTTTGACTTTGTTGTTTCTGTATCTCGTTTCTTTTGAATGTGCTACCTGGTTACTTCTTAACAGCTTCATTTAGCTGTCTTTGATCAGATGATCTAGCCTTTTTCTTCATTGCTTTATTTTTTGGAATCTTGGCGAGTTTCCAATTTTGAGTGGGTCGTAATGGTGATTTAGCTTTCTTTTGTCTCCAGCTAAAACCTGATATTGCCATGGCATTGCTGGGTCTCTTAGATGGCCTACCTAGGGAGGTAGAGAGTAAGTGTGGCTTTGTTTGAGTCTCCTATGTCAATTTTTGGTATCAGTAAGGTGGCATCTACTCACTGAAAACAATTGAACCATTGTGAAACTGTCTGTTCTCATTGTAATTTTTTGCACATAAAGGAATTAATGTTTTCTTATGTACCTAAAGAAGGAAAGAAAAATGAATTTTTTGGCATGTGATTTAATACTTCCCATTGGAATCCCCTTAAAAGTTTTTTCTTTTTCTCAAGTTTCCAACTTTTTTGCTCAATGCTCTGCTGATATTATGTTCTTTTCGTTTCTTTCATTGGTGGTGTGGCAGGGAAGTACCTGCAGCTAAAAAACCACGGCAACGACAAGAGGATGTTTCTGGTGCAACCATGGAAGAAATAATGGAACTCATGAATTATGGCTCTAGAAGAAGATCCAGGAAGGTATGGTATTCATGCATGTTCACTTTTTTCCACCATAGCTTTGTGCTTTCACCAATTTTTGCTCTTGCACTTGTGGCTAAGTTGGAGGATTTCGAGCTTAACTAGTCTAGACAATTTCAAAATCATGTCTTTTTCTTGTAACATTGTGCTGCATTCATGCATCTGCTTTATTATGAATGCATTGACTAAAAAAAAATAATTTCGCATTGAAAATACAACTTATGATTAACTTTTTGCACTAGCCAAGATGCACTGTGAAACCTAAAGGCTTAGTTTTCATGCTTCAATGTGGTAGGTATGACCTTTCAGTTGATGAAAAGGACGTGTCTTTTCATGTTGTTTCACTCTTGTAATGTGTTCAATAAAGTACAACGCCATATCTATGCAACCATGTTTTGGATTCACCCACGTAATTCTCTTTAATATAGTTCCTTTTTTTCATTTTTTGGGGGAAAAAATTACTCTTGTTGGTTCCTTTTCCAGTTTTCATTTTGAGTAAGATTTTTCTTGACCTTGCAACCTCTTTGGTGACAAAGTGATTGGCAATCCTGTGAAATGACCCCCTCCTTTTTGGCTGTTTCTTTGTTCTTTTGGACTTATATTAAAGAGCTTTTACAAGTATATGATAATTGGAGAACAGCTGTTTTAATAGATTGAGTTCAATTTTACCATAGTTGATAATGCTTCCTTTTTTTTGGGTTTCTTTGATCAGATTGTAGACGAATGGAATCTGAGCCATAGATATTCCTTTAACTGTTGAGTGACTTTTGCCGTGGACCTGTGGACTTGTTTTTTTAATTTTTTGCTCATTTTGCTCACCCGTGGCCCAAACATAATCTAGTCCGATTTTGGTAATGCTTAAGATTTTGAGAAACCAGCAAGAATGCGGCCAAGCAGCTTCCCTACATATGCAGTCTGATATCTGTCACCATTATATCAAAAGCAGCAGGAACAAGGCCAGCAGCTTGGCTCTCATGTTCTCCGTCAAGTATTTTAGTTATAAGCATTGCTGCCATCGTGAAAGGAAACTTCTATTGATAAAGATTTCTTAGAATAGTTAGTACCTTAACGTTTATATTCTGGGTGTTTCAGGGGAGCATATTCTGTTTCTGGTGCCACCTCAAACCATTGGTCTTCATATGCTTCATTTATTTATTTTAACTCATGTCTTGAGTGGACATATGTAAGTCTTTTCATAATGCATATATAGGAATTAATCCATGAAAACCTGGGTAAGAGCACACTAGCTAGTACCAAGTCTTTTGGGACTCACTCTAATTCATTATCAACACCTAAAACAAAAATATCACTGGACCTTGTCTCTACCAAATTGAAAGTCACAACTCAGACTAGTGTAAGTAACTTTTTTATCCATCTTTATTTGAGTAATTTGACAGTGTTTCAAGATGGAGATGGTTGCAAAAACCATTTTAATCTGTAGGAGACCTTTCTAAGAAGCTATCTTTCTCTTGTTTTTCCTGCCAAGCAGCCCAACACCTTAGCGAGATACCCAGCTTGAGGCAAAGACTGAGGAAAAGAAATTTGAGAGCCACATTCACATTCCTGATCTTTTTTTTCTCTGTTCATGACATTTTTTTTTGGCTTTGCGGACAAATAAAATTGGTTGGATTCATATTTAAGTTTTTTAAGGTTTTTTTTGTTGCATTATCTTCTGAAGTTTTATGCTACCCTATTTTTTTTTGGTTTTGGGACATTTTGCAAACTGCTTGTTTTTTACCTTGTGCAGTCCAAGAGAAGAGGTCGACGAAAGGGATCAAGGAATAAAGTCAGTCCTGAAGTGACTCGAAAACTTGGTGATGCTACTCTTCATTATGCCCATGGCCGCTATGGAGAGGTATGGCCTTAGCTTGCCTTATTTGTCATTCTGTAGGGCAATCTTTACTTGATTTACCATTTGGTTTTAACTATATCCATGCAAATTACTGCTATGGAAGGCATGGTGGTGACCATTCCTTAATTGTCTCTCTTTTTGGGTAAATTTCAGTTTGTTTACCATTTGCTTTGACTGGATATCTTGCATTTTGTTATTCATGGGCATCTACAATGATGTTGGCTGAAGAACTATTTCTTCATAAGGAATGCAAAATTACAGATCTATTCACTTTGTTAGCCTGCTTTGCAAAGTGTTGGTCCTCTCCTTTGAGTGAATAAGTTTCTTGCAGTTTGAATGCATTGACTTTGTTCTGGATATATGAGAATTAAGTCTTGTGCTAAGTCAGACCTTTTGTATTGAGGATCTAGTTATAATGGTTATAAAAAATAGCATATTTAGTTTTCTTTTAGGCACAGTGAAGTAACTGTACAAGCTCAGTAAAAGCCGAGTTATTTCTTATGAAGTTTTACTCGCACTTTTTGAGAAATTCAATACGATGGTCACTTTTTGTCTTCACATAGCACTTTATGTTAATTAGAACTGGTCGGAATCTCATTTTGACTTGGGCATTTTCTGGTTGTGTGCTTGGAATCTTTAGAAGGGCAATGTCTATAATGGTTGTTTTTGGTTATCAATTTTCTTGTTCATTGTAGATTTTCTGAGCTTGTAGGCCATAGGGATGTTTTATGAAGTGATTCGTCTTTCTCCCAATCTTCCTGATCCATATCATAGGCTTGGGCTCATCTATAATGAGATGGGTGATAAGAAGAGAGCCTTGGATTTCTACATGATTGCTGCCCATTTAACCCCAAAGGATGCATCTCTGTGGAAGCTTCTTGTGACATGGTCCGTAGAACAAGGTGATACAGGACAAGCCAGGTACTGCCTTTCTAAAGCAATAACAGCAGATCCTGAAGATATCAATTTGCGGTTTCACCGTGCATCTCTTTATGTTGAGTTGGGTGATTATTTGAAAGCTGCTGATTCATATGAGCAAATTTCACAGCTCTGTCCCGACAATGTAAAGGTACTACAGACTGCGGCCCAGCTGTATAAAAAATGTGGCCAATCTGAGCGTGCAGTCACTGTACTGGAAAGCTATCTCAGAAATTATTGCAAGGAACCTGATTTAAATGTGGTTGATATATTGGCTTCACTACACATGGAAGGCAATGCACATCATAAAGCCCTCGAGCATATTGAGCATGCACAGCAGGTTTACTGCTCTGGGAAAGAGATGCCATTATGTCTACGCACAAAAGCTGGAATATGTCATATTCACCTTGGAAACTTGGTAAAAGCAGAAGCTCTTTTCAATGTTTTGAGACATGAGAATTTACATGATCATCGCCAGTTGATTATTCAGATTGGAGATTCACTAATGAATCACGGGCATTATGAATCTGCAGTAGAATACTATATGATGTTGGTAGGAGATGATGTTAAGAACAATGGTTGCCTGTATCTGAAAATTGCTGAGTGTTGCTGTTGTCTGGGGAAACGATTGCAATCAATTGGTTACTTCTACAGAGCTTTAGACAAACTTGAGAATAGTGTTGATGCTCGGCTGGCTTTGTCATCACTTCTTCTTGAAGAAAATAAAGATGATGAAGCCATTTCTGTTCTATGTCCTCCTAAAGAATCAGAATCACTATTTAACTTGAACCTAAATGCAGCAAAACCATGGTGGCTTAATGGGAAGATAAAGTTGAAGCTTTCTCAAATCTATAAAGCTAAAGGATTGTTAGAGGCATTTGTAGATGTTTTTTTTCCTGTGGTTCGCGAGACATTGTTTCTTGAGACTATACAACAAAAGGTCAGGCCAAGGAAGAAGCTATCAAAAAGTGTTCTTTCTGAACGGATAAAAATACTTGATCATGTTAGGACTGATACTGTGTTTCATGGATTTAGACCTGTAGCTTCAGCATCAGATCTGTCTAGAGCGTCCAGAGCAAAAAAGTTACTAAAAAAGAAGGAAGCAAAAAGAGCTGCTGCTCTGGCTGCTGGAATTGAGTGGATAAGTGATGATTCAGAGGATGAATCTCCCCAACAAGCGCCAAGAGAGCTTCCTCTTCCAAACCTTATAAGAGATGCAGAACATCATCATCTCATTATAGAATTATGCAAATCACTAGCATCCTTGAAAAAGTATTGGGAAGCATTGAAAATCATCAATTTAACTCTGAAATTGGCCTCCAATGTTTTGTCTGTTGAAAGGAACGAAGAGCTTAGAACTCTGGGAGCCCAAATAGCATACACTATTGCTGATCCTGCTCACGGCTTTGAATATGCACGCTATATTGTTGATCAACGTCCTTATAGCTTTTCTGCATGGAACTGCTATTACAAAGTAATGTCAAAACTGGACAGTCGATATTCAAAGCATAACAAGTTTTTGCACACCATGCGAACCAAGCACAAAAGTTGTGTACCACTCACTCTCATTTTCGGGCACCAGTTTACCATGATCAGCCAGCATCAAGCAGCTGTTCGGGAATATTTGGAAGCTTACAAGCTGATGCCAGATATTCCCTTGGTCAATCTTTGTGCTGGAACTGCATTGATAAACTTGGCCCTAGGTCACAGACTTCAAAACAAACATCAGTCTGTGGCCCAAGGATTGGCATTTCTTTACAATAATTTACAGCTTTGCAGATATAGTCAGGAAGCACTGTATAATATAGCTCGAGCATATCATCATGTCGGTCTTGTTTCTCTTGCTGCTTTAAACTATGAAAAGGTTCTTACAATGCATGAAAGTGATTGCCCCATGCCAAACCTTCCAAATGAGAAACCAGATGGTCTGGCTTCTCCAAAGTCAGGCTACTGTGATCTTCGTCGGGAAGCAGCTTACAACTTGCATCTGATCTACAAGAAAAGTGGAGCAATTGATCTTGCCAGGCAAATCTTGAAAGATCATTGTGTCATATGACTGAATAAAGTATTCCCTGTAATGCAATTTCTTGTTTATGGAAAAGCCACATTTGATATGTCTTGCTTTGATTAGCAACACAGACATTTAACCTTAGAAATGGTAATTGTCTGTGTTTGCAAAGTATGTCTTTTGTTGTCCAAGTGCAGAGAAACACTGAATTCTTGAATCTTGGCAGGAAAGTAAAACGGTTATAGGTAATTTCAGTTAGTTCTTTGGCTACTTGCAACACAAATAAGCGGCTGAAAATCTAAACCTTGCAATTGCAAACTCCCTTCAGCATCTACTTCTAAAATTTTGAATCTTTTTGATTCAAAAAATTTGGACGGCGAAGATTGCTTTTGATTGAGATGTTCAGGCTGATCAGACAGTGATAAGCTATAGACCTGGAGGTGGAAGCTGAGGTGGCAGCAGACTGATTGGTCCTCATTTTGAACCCTCTTCAATCAATAACAACGATGCCAGTTCTTCTAATCTCCTTTTTTCCAGCCTCATGGCAGCGCCCGCTCCACTCTCCTCGTTCATGTCTAATTGTCATCTGTTTAAAAATTACACATCAGGTCTTGGGTTTTGTGGTTTCTGTCCATGTTTACCTCAATTATCTAGCTGTTCATTGCTTCAAGATTGGATTTTTGGTATGTAAAAGTACTGGTTTTTTCGTTTGTTTTTTCTGGGCTTATCGAGTTTTAGTTAGTATGTTAAATTTTTGATGAATTTATGCCTAGTTCTTAGATAATTTGGTGAACAGATTAGAAAACTTTGGGATTTTTATGGTTTGGTGTGTAAGTGAAGCTGTTTGGTGCTGATTCTGTATTTCGTTTTGTAGATTTTAGTTTAGTTTTGGGTTTAGTGCTAATTTTTTGGTTTTGCATTTTTAAGAAAAAGTTTTGCAGCTGATTATGGAAGTTTGAGTCTTGTTCTTGCTGGTTTTGATTGTTAAATTTTTGAATTTTGAGGTTTGGTGGACTTACTAGTGCAGGAAACATGGTAGCAGTTGTGTTATTGGAAATTAACATGGCCAGTTGTACGTGTGAAAAAATGTATAATCACATAGATATGTGCACAATGTATTTGTGGAAATTTGTTTTCTGCTTAATGTTTGGCAGGATATTTGTTTTTAAGAATGTCATTTTTCATTTTCTGCATTATGTTAGGCAAGGTATTTTTTTCCAAGGATGTTGTTTTGTGCATTATGTTCGGCAAGGAATTTGTTTTCCAAGAAGCATGTGTTTTCGCCTCTGTATCAAGTAAAACAGTTAATGTGGTTGGATCATGGAAATCTTGTTCATTTATGTGTATGGAACCTTTCTTTTAGCACAGTTGAAGATGTGTTTATACGTAAATGACAGTTCTAAGGTGATTAAAAATTCTTGATTTTTGCAGCAGCACTGGGATGCAAGCCATTTATGTAGCTTATTGGCTTCTCTTCTTGCTTGAGAATAGTCTTGATTTGAGAAAGATGATATTGATTCCTTGATGAAGCTGATATTAATGTGCTTAGCTGGAGTTTTACGGGCCAAAATTTAATTGTTGAGTTCTCAACTTATTTTTTTCATTCCTCAAAATCAGTGTTTTCTCCTCAGACAATTTGGTTTGGGTACTCGATTCTTTTCTGAAAACATTCTTGGGGTGCTAATTATGGTATGCCCCTCTGTAATTCCTCTGCTTTCTTTGCTGGATAAAACCACACAGCTTTTGTTTCTCAACAGCGTGTATTGCTATTGATATATCATTGTATGTAGTTACCCTTGCCGAGCCTGTGAGGGAACTGATTAAAATGTTCCTAATTCTTGGTAGTGCATTTAAGATGTGTATCTGCTGTAAATATGGAGATAACATGAGTAGGCTTCAGGTGGGTGTTTAACGAGTATCTTGTAGCCCATAAATTGCCCTACATACATGAAAGCTCCAGTAGATTGTTTTAAGGAGTAAAAAATGATGCTCCTTTTGAGGCCTGGCCTCCTCAAAATTGTGGTTTTCGTTTTCCTTATAATGATGAATATTGAGATCGCCGTGCTGTCTATCTAATCGCCACCTGCCACTCTGTATGCACTTGATTTCGTTACGACTTGGTGGTGAACAGCTGTGATCTCACTTTTTTACTTTTGCATCCAAGGATAGTTTGCAAAGGACTCTGCATGCATTTGAATTATTTTCTATTTTAAAATGGGGCAGTTGCATGGAACTTCTGCACCATTGGTTGAATATATAATGATATGTGATGTTTATTTTTTTCCGGTCGAAATGTTAAACCAACTTAATGCCCTAGTTTTTAGGTTGTAATGGACTTAGCAACCATTTTGTTAATTGCATAATCATGTAATACTCAATACTCAATTGTCACCCTTGTTTGTTAGGTCCATATTCTTACTTGTTCCATTGGGCTATTTTTGCTCTAGCTGATTTTTCCAATCTGTTCTTAATTTTCTATTGTATACTGGAGACACTCTCTTTGGGGTAGGGAACATATTCAATATACCAGGGACCAGCTGCTGCAGTTGGGAGAAGTATTCTTACCACATTGTTCCTTTGTTTTATTCTCAGTAATAAATATTCGGTTGGAGTTTGAAATATTTCAAAGTGTTGACAATGGCGAAATAGGTTTTACATTAAATACATCTTGTGTATTTAAGATGAGTATTGATCATTTGTCCCAGTATCAATCTTGATACTTGTGAAAATTGTATGATACAACTCAGTCACTTTCAGGTGAAGTGGTATACAATTTATGTCGTCTGTTGTACACTTGAATAGGATTGGATTTTTTATTTTAGCTAGATTAGATAGTAACTATTCTGTTCATGGTAGGAAGAAGCATAGTTCAGAAATTTGTTCTTTTATTTATCTGGCAGATTATCTACCAGACTAGCATATCTGTTGTTTACTTGATTGTGATTCACGGTTAAGAATCAAGACTCTTTTCTTTTGCTATTGAACTTCTTCATGTGGACTGTCTCGGACTGTGAAAATGTGTGTAGTTAGCCACCAGAAAAGGATGATTTTTGAAACTTCTGTTAAAGCTTTGAATGTATCTGATTGGGCTGTTTATCTTGGGGGTGGTCAGCATTGCAGAAAACATTCTGAAAGTCAAAAGAGAAGTTGAAGCTGAATTTTTTGGTGAAGATCCAAGCTGGAGTCACGTGGGAATCCTCTTGTCCTGTTATTGCCCTGGTTCTTTTTATAAACTCTTGTAGCTGTATTTTTGTTAGAAGTTCTTGTCATCTCTTAAGCTATCTCTCTTTGGAGCAGAAAGCATTAACAGAAGCCAACGATGCAAAAGTTGAAGATAATACATTGTTTAAAGATGGTCAAGATGAAGAGGCATTGTCTAAGTATGATATTGCTTTACCAGCTGTGTCCAGTATATCCAAATCTGTTGAATTACGGTCAGTATGCCATACAAATCATGCTGCATGTTAAATAAACTGGTAAGCTTTCATCTTGCTGAGTTGATACATGGCAAAATTGTACTTTTTGCATGTATTTCTTGAAAAGTTGCTCTTTAACTTTCTCTATATCTATGAGTTGGAATGCAGTTTTGAATGTTGTAATTGATTAGTATGGGTTGATCTTGGGTATCATTTGGCTGAGTAGTAAAACATAAAGATTGTGTTATAAAAAACTCTCTCTGCGAGAGCATTTGATGGAACTTGAGGCAAATTCTAAAAATAATATTGTAATAAAACATGTACATAGTTCATGTCTGAAACAAAGACTTTTTTTTTTTTTTTGTTAAAGAGACAAGTGGATATTATTGCAACTGCATTGTTGTGAAAATTGTGAATGTTTAATTTAGTCTTTTTACATGATTATAGGTTTCCTTGAAGTTTCTTGACTGGTGACATTGTTATCTAGATATGGTCACATGAAGGCTGAATTTGAGTTATTATAAAGAAGATATATTGGCTCTGATAGTGATAAACAGCTAATACTCATTTTGTCTACACCTCTTCTTGCCAGATCTAAATAGACCTCGCTTTTATTATTGTTCCAATTACATTGGACAGCTGATAGATTTGAATCTTGACGAGTAGGAAAGTTGGCCATGGCAACGTGCTATGCCTTAATCTGTATGTAATCTCCTTAATGTGTCAATGGTGAACATGGAAGAAAGTCTGTTAGCTATGTCCAAATAAGGTTCCTCGAAGATCTGTTTTCATCAATCTGAGCTGTATCCCTTTCAATTTGATTTGAACTATCAAATTTGGATATCAATTCTCTTCAGCTCATAGGGGCAGACAAGATGTGCTTATCCTTAATCTTTGGAGAAGCGAAGGTACTTATCTTAGTATTTAGAATTTTTCCTAAAACTATAATTTGTTGTCCATTAACAAGATGTACTTATCCTTTATCTTTGGAGAAGAGAAGGTACTTATCTTAGTATTTAGAATTTTTCCTAAAGCTATAATTTGTTGTCCATTAAAGTATTCTTTTCCCATTCTTTTCCCTGTGTTGGAGAGGACCCATACACTTAGCCTCCTCACTAAGCATCTTGGTGGTGGTTGCCGTTACAGCAGCCTCCATTATCTGTTGCTAATACCTGTTGGCTGATTGGCAAATAACTCCTAATGTGATATCATTATTTATATGCATTGTTATAAATATGTCATGCATTGGTAAGTTTTTGACTGGATTTTGATGAAGTTCTTTTTGGTGGTTTGTTTTACAGAAAAAAAATATGATGATGGTATTAAAGAATGCACAAAAGCATTGGAGCTAAACCTTAACTACATAAGTGTTTTGCTAAGAAGAGCAGAGGTGTATGAAAAGTTGTAACAATTTGAAGAGACTATAGCAGGTATGTCGGTGTAAGAATTTGAATATTTTACTGTCATTGAGCAGCTGCTGGCAACTTCTAGCACAAACTTGTGCTTATAAGAAGACTAATCTATGATTTGTGGTGGCTTTATTATATGTGTAATGGCTGCAATCTTGCTTGTTCTCTCTCTCTCTCTCTCTCTCTCTGTCTCTCTCTCTTTCTCACACACACAAAAGCACACACACACGCAAAGCCAATGGCATTCATTAATCTTCTCATATAGTCCATATGGCTTTTCACAATTTATTGTTTCCTATGCTGGTGTTCATTACAATATGCAGATATGACAAAGGTTTTGGAAGTTGACCCATCATATGATCAAGCTAGAAGACAGATTGTTCGCTTGAAGCCATTAGCAGATGAAAAACGTCAAAAGATGAAGGAAGAAATGATTGTTGACCATTGGTGGTATGAACTTCTTTGGGTAGTTGCTGTTAAATGATTCTTTTTTGCTCTTCACGTGTAAATATAGGAATGCTTCATTTTTGCAAAAGAAAATGTGTTCTAGGGGAGAAGAGTGGAGGAGGAGGAGAGGATCTGGAATTTTTGCAAAAGTAAAAGGAGCTAGTGTGAGCTGAGGTGGCTAGTGCATTCGGAAGATTCTGGAGGAAGGGGAAGGTTAATGTGAGCAGATAAAGCTTTGCTTCAGGTGCTGCTAAAGAATAGATGCTTGTGGAAGTGGACAAACGATTACTGAGATTAGCAAAAGGATGGTTTAAGGGAAATGTAAGCACTTCCATATATGTGAACTAGAGTGAAGGTATTTCTTATGGTATGTGTTACTGTGCTTGTGCAATTGAGCGTGCTTTTGTCTGCTTTTCCTTCATAACATTTAGTGCCTGAACAAATTGCATTTAGTTAAGCTGAGGTAGTTCAAGAATGAACTACATTTGTTTCTGTCATCATATCCTGTGATGCGTGTTGAAGTGATGGACTCATTTTGTAGTGAAGTATTTGCAAATTATTAATAGCCTGGCAGTGCTTGAAGTTGTAGAGGGCGAATTTGTTCAAGCTGTTCATGGTTTATCTTTGCTGCATTTGGAGATCATGATTAAATGAGAATAGATTCTTGTACTTTCCTGAACCCAAGGTGTAGATTTTGGAAACCATACTATGCTGATAGAACAACTCCAATCCTTTTGTTTATGTTTTTATTGAACTTCTGATCTTGGTTTGTCTGCATATTTTCAACACGCCTTGTGCAGTTGAGTCACTTTTTCTGAGTTCATTGGCAGCCAACATTATTGTTTGTGACTTTATTCTTACATTCTATGGGTTATATCTGCTTCTCCTATTCCTTTTTCCCTATTTAGCACCTCAAGCAAGGAGAGTTCATTTTGTTGAACCCTGGATAATTGCAGCAAAATCTGCTTAACTTTGTCTGCTTTACTTTGATACGGTTGATGGTGAAAGTATTTTAGGGTATCAATTATTTCCAGTTTATATGTGTGTTCAATTGCATATGATGATATCTCTCACGAAGTTGAATTGTTTACCTTTTGATCAGGTAAGCTGAGGGAAATTGGAAATTGCAATTCTGGTCAATTTGGAATGAACGCTGACAATTTCAAAGCTGTGAAAGATCCAAACACTGGTTCATATTCTATTCCATTTCAGTGCTAATATCTTTTACAAACTTCACATATATTCTTTAGTTTCTGGAGCTATGGATCAAATGGACTGAAATCTTAAAGAGGATGAAGCACGTTTCCTCGCACTGTTGATCTCAGTCGTATGATTATGTTTGTACATATAACTTGAGAAAAAGAAATTGATGTGGCTTTTTGCCATAATATGTTATAAACAGACTTAAAGTTTCACTTTACTGGAAGTTTCTTATAGTTGCTTGTCTTTAGTACTTTCCATTTCTTCGTGGTGTTGTCCATGGTTTTGATACTGTTTTGGAGGGCATCTGAAGGTGCAGCATAATTTATGCTATCAATGTCTTTGTCATGATCTGTTCGGAGAGTAGCATAGAAATGAAGAACCTTGCACGCAAACAGGGTGAGAGTCCACCTCCTCTTCCCACCCATCCCAAAAAAAAGGGTAAATTCTGACTAGATATCATATCATAGCTACACTAAAAGTGTGTAAGCTCGGATGAACAGTGAAATGGTCTGGTTACTCCGTAATTTTCACGAACTCTGGGGGTGTTTGTTGGTTGCATGATTTTTGGGCGGCTTGGGGACATGTGGGTGCAGACAGCCTCATTGAATCGGGTGCACACTCCTTCCTTTGCCTTCTCTCTCTCTTCCTTGCTCTTAATTTCAATCCTTGCTCTCTTCTAATTACCACTTTCTTTCCTGCTCTTCTAATTACCGGACCAATTTCTCCCCTTCGCTTGCTTACACCTTGCAGCACAACTCAGGAATCAAGGTAAATCTCTCTCTTCTCCTAGTCACCATCCCTCCTTCCTCCAGACTCCAGCCCACCACCCTTGCTGCCCCTTGCTATGTTTGTTACCAGCTTTTGTTTCGTGAGATTCGGTTGGACTTGGTTTTTGGAGCTTAATCCCCTCTCATTCCTCTTCCTTTTCTTTGCTTACATAAAATTGTCTCTCTCTCTCTCTCTCTCTCTTTTTACTACAATGAAATCGTCTATGTTTTTTTTTTCTTGTGGATTTTATTTCAGTAGGTTTCCATAAATCAATTTGTACTTTTTTCTTTTTTGCCAACAGTAAATTCTTGAAAAATTGAAACTTGCGGAAGAAAGGCAAATGGAAGGAAGGGACTCACTTTGGTATCTCTGAACAGGTTTATATCAATCACTTTGCCTTACAATTGTCAAAGGTTAAAGGAATTTAGTTTCTTATATTGCAGTTATGAGTACAATGATATCTGATGACGTAGTTATATATTGGGCTGTTGATAAAACCATAAAAGTGGGTAGGGCAAACTGCAGTTTAAGCCAAACAATTTAACTGCTTTCAAACATTGTATTCGCCTCAATTAATATACTTGATGAGTAGCTTCATTTTTTTTTTTTGGGGTTAAACGGCACTAAGTTGCTTCAGTTGTATATTGTATAGGTATTGTATAAAGCTTCAGTGGCTGCTTTGCTTTATTAGGGTCTAAAGTTGAAGTGGATGTTGCATCATGAGTTTAATGGTCCAATTAAATTTCTTAATTTAAGATTAAATCGTTGCTGGATGTTTATATCTTCTACACCCAAAGGCTGCAAATATTTAGTTTTCAAAATTTTCAAACATATACTCTGATGTACTATAAAATTTACGATTGTTAGTACCTGATCATTGTTGATGTATGTGAAGAATATTTTCTTGAAGTTTGAGCATAAAAGTTAATCTTGATTTCTTGGGCTTTTGGTCAATAGAGATTGCACTGACGTGGGCTTGAGTTAAATAGGCATCGATTTCTTTCCTCCACCTGTATCCCACGTGCAATTATAAACATCACTTTGAAGGTCTATTTTCGGTTTTCTACTTATGTTCCAGAATTCTGTCCTCTCATTCGCAGCTCTTCTTCTTTCTTTGACTTACCCTTCTTCTCGCCTGCTCTCATATACTTAAAACTCACAGTTCTTTTTTGGTCTTTCAAGTACAAACCAGGCACTTTGCTTCTTAATTCTTTTCATGGACAGATGATTTTCTCATAATTTATTTACATCCCAAGTTAAGTGGTTATTTATTGCAGTGAATTGCCTTTTGTGACAATATTTTTTGGATTCAATCCTTTAATAAATCAGGTGGTTGACTACAAGGTCTCTTTCTGCATGATTAAAATACATACAAATACCAATAAACTCTTGACAATGGAAAGACGTAACTGACGAGAGGTACTGAGGGAGAGGTTGGAAAGAGGAAGCTCTATTGAATATTCCACCCAATTTGTAGATTGTAAGTGCCATGTGGCAGCCCCAGGCTCGAGTTGATTATGTTGGTGTCACTGAACCTCCATGGCCTTCCTCCTTGTGAAGCTAA